>NC_141875.1:619311885-619611885 GCF_056163025.1 Triticum urartu
CAACACCACCAGCTGATTGAGGGGAATGGTGAAGCTAGTGCAAGACGCAATCATACAAAGACAGTCTTTGGAGGGGAAGACTACGGAAAACTCAAAGTCAGATAGTTGGTTCACTTTCCAATCCCATCCCTCGACGTCCCAGATACGGAGCCCTTCAAGCATAGTTTGGGAGGAGATCCTTTGGTGTTGCACCATGACAATGGCGGCATTGGAAAGGGAGGGGGCCGCCACCACAACAGGCAAATCACAATCCAAGGCAAAAAATGAACATCCAGGGAGGTCCGTACCAAAGTGAATGAAGGATGGCGGCTTCTGACGATTCTGACAATTGACAGTGAGGTGACCATCTGAACGGCAAATCAGGCAGAATGGAGGGTTGGTACATCTTGATTGGAAATGCCCGGGCTGGTGACAGGCAAAGCAGGTAAGCGCCGAGGGGTTGCTTGGGGTGGAAGAGTTAGGGCGATGCATCGGAAAGGGGGAGGAGGAGGAAGGATGCCATCCCCCACCCCCGATGAGGACGCGCCGGAGTGAGGGCCAGGAGGATGCCGGACCAGACCCGAGAAGGACTGCGGGGGCGGACGAGGCCCAGCGCTAGCGCCAGCAGGGCGAGGGGCCTGCCGCACTGGGGCAGGAGGCCCATGGCCCGCACCCTGGGCAGGCAAGGAACCCGACGAGGAAGAGCGCCCCCACCAGCCGTCGTTGCCTCCCAGGGATTCAGCGCCGAGGGACACTCCGACCCAGATCCAAAGCCTTGGGGGCCGGATCCAGGCGGAACATGCTCACGCTCCGCGCGCTGGAGCCACTCCGGACCGGCAACCCACGCAGCACGGTCGCGAGCCACCTGCTCACGAGCTGCCTGCCCCGCCTCCAACTTGGAGTGCAGGGAGGCCTCGAGCTCTAGATCCACACCCGAGCCCGGCGAATCCTCTCGCCGACGCTTGCTACCAGAGACAGGATCACAAGACGAGCCCCTGGACTTATCCATGGTGAGAGCCGCCGCAAAGGAGAGGAGGAGGGGAGGGGGAGGATGGATCTGACTAGACGGCGAATGGGAGCGCGGTGCCTACGCAAGTCAGCGGCGGAAGTCGGAAACCCTAACAAGGGAGGGACGGAACCACGGGGGACCCATAAATAGCCGGACTGAGCCAAACCCTCTTGGGCCTGGCGGGCCACCTGGGCCGGGGGAAAGGGGGGAGGGATACAGGCCGGCGGTAGCTGCACATGGCCCACATGGGAAGGGGGAATCTTCCACTGACGACAGAGCGGGGGGAGCGGGTTGGACAGACAGAATAGGATCAGGAGGCCCAACAGGCCCAGCGTCCAGCCCCCCACATGGCCCACTGGCCAGCGGGAGCGAGACCAGATCTAGGGCGGGCGCCACCGCCCCCACGGCGCGCCCAGACGCCGCCGTCGCCGGAGACGACGGACCTGAGCCAGAAGAAGGGGAGGGAGGGCAAACCACACCCAGAGCGGCACCCAGAATCCTAGATCCGGGCGAGGGGAGGGGAAACTTACCAGACTTGCGACGACAGTGAGAAACCCGGACCCAGCCAGCTTCCGCCGATGGGGACGACACCGGCCGGCCCCGGCCCCCAGGAGCAAACTTGCGAGAACGAGGAGCGACGAAGGGAGAAGAGGCCAACACGGGGAGGACCGGCAAGGGCGAGCGCGAGGCCGCCTCGTCCGAAGAGCAATCCTCATTGGAGTCGAGAGCCCAAAAACAAGATCCAAACGACGGCTAGGGGGGAAGCGAAGCCCACGGCGCCGGCGAACGGGCCGAGGGAGAGGAGCCAGCCACGGGGAGGGGGGTCGGACAGGAGGCCAACGCCGGACAGGGCGCCCCAAGGCACGGGACGGCGGCGGAGGGGCAAGGGAGGGGGAGAGAGGAGCGGGAGGGAGAGAGAGGAGAGCCATCCAGCTATCTCTGTAACTGGACATCCGCGAAAACCGGGGATCCTGCTAATGTATGATAGCACGCGCTTGTGCCGTTGTGCGTATTCTAGAAAAAATGTATGCATCGACAGCATCGTTGTCAGTGTCCCAAGAAACCGCCGCCGCCGAAATGTATGCACATGCTTTACATCCGTGTACTGAATAAAACAGAGGGCTCGATCCTGGTTTCATATAAGCTTGTGTACGACAGACTTTAGATCTCGACGAAGAAGATGGAATCACAGGGCTAGCCGTAAGGCCGTGACTGACAGCAAAGAATTCCCATGCATTGCAGCTTATGTGACTGCTGAAACTTGATCTTGATTAACATTCCTACGTCATCCCTAACTGCAGAGGCTGCCATGGCGGGAGCCAAGGCCGCGGCCGTCGCCACCGTCGCTGCCGCAGTCCCCTTCGTAAAGACTTTGTTGGGTTCCCGTCCACTACCTAGCACAACCATCTTGGTTCAATGCAACCAAGTTCCGAACCGACCTACGAATTGGGCGAGGAGAAGACACTATTCGTAACAGGGGTTCACATTACTCTTTTTTTAGTTTCCATTTGGAACTGTTTTCATCAAAGTATCAAACTCATGTTAGAAAGTTTCACGAAGAAACCTAAAAACTGCAACAGGTGCTCATTAAAGGTTGTTTGGCACAGATAGAGATAAATAAAGATGTTGGGTGTTCGATACCGGACACACTTAATTTTTGAAGCTTAATGAAATAATAAAATAATAAATGGGCCAGGCCCAGGATGGAGGGTGGACGTGCGCCAGTTGTCTGATGGGTTGGCGGATCTGCTGTGTATGTATACGTATAGCTCGTCAGCTAATACGCGTTACATATGGAGGTGTCTATACATTATGGTCAAATGATCATACTACCCTTATACGGTTTGTAGAGGAGGGTGTGTAGAAGCCCGTGCAATCACATCTCAATCTAACTGAAAGCGAAAAAAAAGACCACGATCAACACCTCCGTATCCGAAGCTGACGTGCTGCCGGAGCGCGGCGCCACGGTCTATGCGTTCGTCGACTTCGGCCTCCTCGACCAGCGGCACAGCTCGCCCATCATCAAGCTAGAGTCGTCGCGCTTCCATATCCTACGCGGAGCGCGGAGCATGTTCACGGGCCACGCCAAAGTTCATGGCCGGCCGTGGAGTCGTCCACGGCGACTACCTCGCCAGTAAGCCGCGAAAGCGAAATGTGCGAGAGGGATGGCGGCCAGGAGCCCAGCACCGCAGCTGCCGTGCCGCGGGCCAGAGCACGTGGGCCGTGGGGGGCCTCGCCGCTGCACGTTGTAGAACTGGAGGGCCGAACCATCGACTCCACACGTATCCTCGCATGACTGAGTCCACGACTGATTTACCAAATTTGCATGATTTGGCGTGTGATGATCAGACGAGTTGCATGCTCAGGCGTTAACTTCAGCGAGATTATGCGTTTAAAATGTTTTTTTCTTCTTCCATAAGATCCATGAATTGCTCCTGTAATGGATCGGGTCAAGTAGCAAAAATGGATTAAATCTAGGACCATTTAATTTCTTTCTTTTTTCGAACCACATTTCCTGAGAATTCCATAGAGGTGTATGGTTCAGACGGCTGGATGAGGAGATTAGTTTGATTGATCTTAATTACCATGCGTCTTTGTGCTATAAAAATGCATGTTGAGATCCTTTTTTGGAACAGGGAGTATGTTGAGGTCTCTCATGTGGATCCGACTTGCCTGCTCCCTCTCCATGCTCCCATCCGTGCTTTCACTTCATCCTATGGCTGTCTTTTTTTTTTCTTTTCTAATCTAATCATCCCCCTCCCCTGATTTTAACAGTAAAGTTGACGCCATGCATGCATGCATGCATGCTACTACTAGAAAATAGTTTTTATGAGTAAAATATATGATTTACTGTCTCCTCAAGTGAAATTGGAGTTGTTCTCGTAATTAATTTAGAGGCAGTAAATTTCATTTGAGCGCTAGTGATATTGTCATTTTGAAAAGGGCACTAAAACCACGGTCGTGAAGCATACAATCATCTTTATTGAGGTCGATGCAAGATAATGAGGCTGAAGTCATCAACAAGCAAAGGAGTGCATGACATAGACAAATAGTGTAGAACCATTATAAAATACTAGCTGAGTGTCCGTGCGTTGCCACGGAATGGCAAAAATTATTAATCAAATTTTTTGTTCTTCCAAGAAGTGTGTCAAACAAGACAACATGTTGATTCCATCCATATAACAACTACATTGATTCTCTACCACACTCATTGTGTCTCTTTAACAATCATATCTCCTTCAAGCAATAACTTTCACACTGTTCGCATGCACATTCATTCAATTTCATCTGCCCTTGCTGTAGCCTTGCCGCCGCTTAAAAAATATGCCATCTCGCCCTTCCATCGCCTTGGAATATTTGTTTAACTTAAGCAAGTATATAGAATAAAATTGACCATGGATGCATCATTCCTCAAAATCCAACATGTTCTACCATGTACACTAACTGAAAAATTAGCAACATAAAATGAGTACGAAAGAAGAGGTTAGCAAGGGATTTCCACTCCACGTTGAATACTAATAAAGAAATATTTCTTCAGAGCAGGTTTACCACAAATATGCGGACACCTCCATGTCTATTTTTTATTTGCAAATTTATCAGACCAATCAACCTTCTGTTAATAACACAGAACTTGCATGCTCTAGATTCCTCAACTTCTATTTCAGAACATGAATTTGGTTTTGGATTTATGATGTTCCACTTTTCGAAGCCGGTACAATGTTTGGCTCTACTTTTGGTTTTGCAAAATGAAATATAGATAAATAGAGGATAGATAGACCAATAACTTCAAGGATACAATGTAAATTCTGAATACTTACACACAAAAAACCTTATATGTTCCCAATACATGAGATGATGTGACTTGCATGCATTTCAAATTTCCAATATCTATTGCATGCTAAGGGTTCAACTCATCTAGGATCTTCCTCCTGCCACCGTAAAATATCTGACTGCATACAACATTACTGCAGAGGCACACACTGAAAAACAACATGGAATTAGTTCGTCCAATATCTGACAAAAGGACGTATTACCTCCCCTGGCGGCAATATCAGATACAAGCTACACAAGATAGTGTGAAAATGTGAAACAAAAAAAGGTAATAGAAGATAAGAGATATAAAGCACACTAACCGTGCAAGAAGTGAAGCAAAATTTGAAAGACGACATTTTCAACATTGAGATTCAGAATATATTGAAACCTATGTATTAAATAATACATTGTTTTCGCATGCCAGCTGAAAACACAGAACAATACAAGAGAGCAACAACAATTATATTCAAAGGCATGCATGGCTAATGCTAAATTGGTGTTTACTGGACGTACCCTGGCATGCCCTGCGGCGCCGTGGAAACGATTGTGGCGTCGTCAAGCAGGAAGAGCAGGGAGAGGCCAAAGTCGGCCACCTTGACGTGGAATTCGGCATCGAGGAGGATGTTGGTAGTCTTCTCGTCACGGTGCACCATGGGAGGCTCGATGGGGTGGAGATAAGCTAGCGTTGTGACGACATTGAGGCGGAGTGACCATGGCAGCGGCAGCACTGCCGCGCGGTGGCCATGCAAGTGGTCGGCCATGGTGCTGCAGGGCATCTACTCGTAATCCAGCAGCAGCTCACGGTTGCGGCTGGACGTGCAGCTGTAGAAGATGACGAGGTTTAGGTGGTGCGGCTGCGACAGGATCCATAGAAGATAGCGAGGTTCAGGATCGTCGCCTAGTTCATGAACTGCTGCACGTGCCAGCAGCTGTTGTCGTACAACTGCTTCACCACCACTACCCGCCTGTCCTGCAGTTATCCTCAACACCACATACAAAATCCGTTGCCGTCAGCATGTTGATCCATGTCAAACTCCAAGGAAATAGCGCGAGCTTGCCTGTTATGTACGTTTGTGCATGCATGGTGCCGAAGCCGTCGCTGGCCGCCGAGCTCTCACATGTCGCTGAAGCCGCCGGTGGGCTCCTCCAGCTCCTCATATGCGAATTGGTGTGTCTGCAGCCTATGGACTCTGCCGGACTCCAGGTCGCTGCCACTCTGGAGCTGGGTGTCCCGCATGAGTTACTGTACTTGAGGAGCCTGGACGAGGAAGTCACTTGTACTGCCTCCTCTTGCGTATGTACTGGAATGGCAGAACGACGAGAAGCATGAACATAACCAAAGCAACTACAGAGCTTTCTGAAGTGGCAAACGGCGATGAAATAGATGAAGAAAGAACCATGCACATTGTCGTTTGAATTCGTAAGAGAAGAAAAATAAAACACTTACAAATGCTTGAATTGGTCCATGTGCGTCATTGGTTTCATGTGCTCACCATTGGTTTCTTTGGTCCTGCAATGTCAAAAACCAATGTCAAAAATGATTCTGTATATAAAAGGAAATGTAGCTTGGAATAGACAAGTTCTATCTCTAGTTAGACACAGGTTGATTTAAACAACATGTGGAGTA
The DNA here is from genome assembly GCF_056163025.1 of Triticum urartu. NCBI lineage: Eukaryota > Viridiplantae > Streptophyta > Magnoliopsida > Poales > Poaceae > Triticum > Triticum urartu. The sequence goes on from NC_141875.1 coordinate 619,318,314, forward strand.
GAGAACATGCTAAATGTGGAGAATTTGAGGGAATTGTCCCGTTCATAGTCTACTACCTTGTTTGTGTTTATGTCTTCATCCTACTTAATTTGTTTGATTTCCTATAATCAAAGAGTGATTAGATCAGTTTAAAAGAAGTGAAGTCTTCCCTTACCTGGTCAGAAATTAGAACATCTCAAGGTTGATTAGATCAGTTTCAAAAAAAAAGGTTGATTAGATGAATCAAACATTGTTGACCAACCAATTACCTCTTAGATCAATCAAACATAGTCTACATACCTGTAGATAAAGTGTCAGGTTAAAACAAGAGAAGTCTTCCCTTTCCAGTAAATAGACTGGTCAGAAATTAGGACATCTCAAGGTTCATTAGATCAGATTCAAAAAAGGATTGATTAGATCAATCAAACATCGTTGACCAATCATTTACCACTTAGATCAATCAAGGCCAGGGTACCTGAACCTGACGAAGTAGTAGGCCATGACCTGCTAGCTGATACGTCCATTTTGCATCATGTTTTTATATCGATATTTATTACATTATGGGCTGTTATTTCACATTATGTCACAATACTTATGGCCATTCTCTCTTATTTCACAAGGTTTACATAAAAAGGGAGAATGCCGGCAGCTGGAATTCTGGGCTGGAAAACGAGCAAATATTAGAGACATATTTTGCACAACTCCAAAAGTCCCGAAACTCCACGGAACACCTTATAATAAATAATGAAAAATCCTCGCCAAAGATGAAGACCAGGGGCCCACACCCTGCTCACGAGGGTGGGGGACGCCCCCCCCCCCTTGGGCGCGCCCCCTACCTCGTGGGCCCCCTGGTGGCTCTCCGATGACCATCTTCTCCTATATGAAGTCTTTCGTCGGGAAAAAATAAGAAGCAACCTTTTGGGACGAAACTCCACCGCCACGAGGTGGAACCTTCGCGGATCCAATCTAGAGCTCCGGCAGAGCTGTTCTGCCGGGGAAACTTCCCTCCCGGAGGGGGAAATCATCATCATCGTCATCACCAACGCTCCTCTCATCGGGAGAGGGCAATCTCCATCAACATCTTCATCAGCACCATCTCATCTCAAAACCCTAGTTCATCTCTTGTATCCAATTCTTGTCTCCAAGTCCGGGATTGGTGCTAGTAGGTTGCTAGTAGTGTTAATTACTCTTTGTAGTTGATGCTAGTTGGTTTAATTGGTGGAAGATCATATGTTCAGATCCTATATGCATATTAATACCCCTCTGATTATGAACATGTTTATGCTTTGTGAGTAATTACGTTTGTTTCTGGGGACAAGGGAGAAGTCTTGCTATTAGTAGTCATGTGAATTTGGTATTCGTTCGATATTTTGATGAGATGTATGTTGTCTAGCCTCTAGTGGTGTTATGTGAACGTCGACTACATAACACTTCACCATTATTTGGGCCTAGAGGAAGGCATTGGGAAGTAATAAGTAGATGATGGGTTGCTAGAGTGACAGAAGATTAAACCATAGTGGTCTAGTGGTCAAGTAGAATTGAGTAATAGAGAACTCAAATTAATTTTGCAAAAGACTGTCAATAGGTCTAGAAAGAATTGGTCCAAGAAACTTGATGATGCATTACGGGCCTATAGAACTGCATATAAAAATCCTATGGACATGTCTCCGTATAAAATGGTATATGGAAAAGCATGTCACTTACCTCTCGAACTAGAACATAAGGCATATTGGGCTATTAAAGAGCTCAATTATGATTTTAAACTTTCCGGTGAAAAGAGGTTATTTGATATTAGCTCACTTGATAAATGGAGAACCCAAGCTTATGAAAATGCCAAGTTGTTTAAAGAAAAAGTTAAAAGATGGCATGACAAAAGGACACAAAAGCGTGAGTTTAATGTAGGTGATTATGTATTGCTATACAACTCTAGTTTAAGATTTTTTGCAGGAAAACTTCTCTCTAAATGGGAAGGCCCCTATGTTATTGAGGAGGTCTATCGTTCCGGTGCCATAAAAATCAACAACTTCTAAGGCACAAATCCGAAGGTGATAAACGGTCAGAGAATTAAACCTTATATCTCAGGTAATCCCATAAATGTTGAAACCAATATTATTGAAACTGTAACCCCAGAGGAATACATAAAGGACACTTTCCAGAACGTTTCAGACTCCGAAAAGGAATAGGTATGTGGTACGGTAAGTAAACCGACTCCAAAACAATTTTTAAGACAATATTTCTCCGTTTTGAAATATTTAGAAAAATAGAAAATTAAGTAGTAGTCCGCGAAGGACACGAGGGCCCCACGAGGGTGGAGGGCGCGCCCTACCCCTGGGCACGCCCCCTACCTCGTGAGCTCCTCATGTGCCTTCCGGACTCCGTTTTCTTGCCCGATACGTATTTTGGTCGGCAAAAATTCATTATATAATCTCCCGGAGGTTTTGGCTCCGTATCACGCAAAAATCTCATGTCTTTGTTTCGAGCTGTTTTCTGTCAGGGTTGTCAAGACCAGGCACTATGTCGTCTCCCTCCTCCTCCAACCATGAGGGCAACGATGCTTGGCTAATGAAGATAGAGCTGAAGAGAGAAGAACCTATGGAGATCAACAAGGATGAAGGGATCAAGAAGGCCAAGGAGGACCAAGTTCCAGCAACAGAAGACACCCTTCAACTGGATCATAATCTTCTTACCCCTACAGAAATCGAAGCTTTCAAGATGATTGAGTTGGCTCATATACAAAATAAGTATCTTACACGTGAAAATATTTTGTTGAAGGAGCATATCATCGCACTCAAGGGCATTATCCGCAAGTTAGAAGACCTCCTACGCTCGATGTGTGACTATCCGTCATCAACAACACCTCCACCTTCTTCACCAACCAAGGAGACATAATAACATGGGTATGGGCACTCCCCTTGGCAACAGCCAAGCTTGGGGGAGGTGCCCCGGTATTGTATCACCATCACTTTTATCTTTACCGTTTTTCTTAGTTCGATCCTTTTGGTAGTATTTTGATCTAGTAGAATAAAGTTTATGGCATGATCTAGTTGTGAGTTTTGCTTTATTATCCTTCTATGTAATCGAGTCCGTGAGCTATATAATAAAGATTAGTGTTGAGTCAAGGGCTTGATTTTCTTGCTATAATCTTGGGTGAATAAAAAAAGAGAAAAAGAATAAAAAGAAACAAAAGTTCATATTGATCTTATTGATAGTAATGACTTCACATAGAAAGAGTGTGATGATTAAAAGTTGTTGGGAGTTGGCAGACATAGCTTTGGTCATCGTTGCAATTAATAAGAAGTAATAAGGAAAGAGAGGTTTCACATATAAATATACTATTATTGACATCTTTTATGATTGGGAGCACTCATCAAAATATGACATGCTAAAGAGTTGATGTTGGACAAGGAAGACAAAGTAATGGGTTATGCTTTCTTATATCTGAGATAAAGTATGTTCTCATGGATCATCCAACAAGTTGAGCTTGCCTTTCCCCCTCATGCTAGCCAAATCCTCAGCACCAAGTAGAGATACTACTTGTGCTTCCAAATATCCTTAAACCAGTTTTGCCATGAGAGTCCACCATATCTACCTATGGATTGAATAAGATCCTTCAAGTAAGTTGTCATCGGTGCAAAGCAATAAAAATTGCTCTCTAAATATGTATGATTGATTGGTGTGGGAGAAATAAGCTTTATACGATCTTGTGATGTGGAAGTAATAAAAGCGATGGACTGCATAATAAAGGTTTATATCACAAGGGGCAATATAAAGTGACGTTCTTCGCATTAAGATTTTGTACATCCAACCATAAAAGCGCATGGAAACATTTGCTTCCCTCTGCGAAGGGCCTATCTTTTATTATTATCTTCTACCTTATGCAAGAGTCATGGTGATCTTCACCTTTCCTTTTTACATTTTATCCTTTGGCAAGCCCAGTGAGTTGGAAAGATCCTGATAGATATATCTAATTGGATGTAGGGGGGCATGAGTTATTATTGTTGACATTACCCTTGAGGTAAAAGGTTGTGGGGCGAAACTATAAGCCCCTATCTTTCTCTGTGTCCGATTAAAACTTCATAACCACAAGTATTGCACGAGTGTTAGCAATTATGAAGGACTAGATGATAGTTGAGTATGTGGACTTGCTTTTTAGCTCTGACATAGACTCTTTCTGATGTTATGATAAATTGTAATTGTTTCAATGTCTGAGGTTATAATTTGTTGGTTATCAATAAGGTTTCTGATTCATACTTTTGCATTGTGAATAGATCATCACTTGAACATAAGTAATCATATGACAATATCTATATATGTTGCTGTTATGAGAATAATCATGATGCTCTCATGTCCGTATTTTATTTTTTATCGATGCCTCTACCTCTAAACATGGGGACATATTTATTGTTATCAGCTTTCGCTTGAGGACAAGCGGGGTCTAAACTTGGGGGAGTTGATACGTCCATTTTGCATCATGCTTTTATATCGATATTTATTGCATTATGGGTTGTTATTTCGCATTATGTCACAATACTTATGGCTATTCTCTCTTATTTTACAAGGTTTACATAAGAAGGAAGAATGCCGGCAGCTGGAATTCTGGGTTGGAAAAGGAGCAAATATTAGAAATCTATTCTGCACAACTCCAAAAGTCCTGAAACTCCACGGAATACCTTATAATAAATAATGAAAAATTCTCGCCAAAGATGAAGACCAGGGGGCCCACACCCTGCTCACGAGGGTGGGGGGGCGCCCCCCTGGTGGCTCTCCGATGACCATCTTTTCCTATATGAAGTCTTTCGTCGGGAAAAAAATAAGAAGCCACCTTTCGGGACGAAACTCCGCTGCCACGAGGCGGAACCTTGGCGGATCCAATCTAGAGCTCCGACAGAGCTGTTCTGCCGGGGAAACTTCCCTCCCGGAGAGGGAAATCATCGCCATCGTCATCACCAACGCTCCTCTCATCGGGAGAGGGCAATCTCCATCAACATCTTCATCAGCATCATCTCATCTCAAAACCCTAGTTCATCTCTTGTATCCAATTCTTTTCTCCAAGTCCGGGATTGGTGCTAGTAGGTTGCTAGTAGTGTTAATTACTCTTTGTAGTTGATGCTAGTTGGTTTAACTGGTGGAAGATCATATGTTCAGATCATATATGCATATTAATACCCCTCTGATTATGAACATGTTTATGCTTTGTGAGTAGTTACGTTTGTTCCTGAGGACAAGAGAGAAGTCTTGCTATTAGTAGTCATGTGAATTTGGTATTCGTTCGATATTTTGATGAGATGTATGTTGTCTAGCCTCTAGTGGTGTTATGTGAACGTCGACTACATAACACTTCACCATTATTTGGGCCTAGAGGAAGGCATTGGGAAGTAATAAGTAGATGATGGGTTGCTAGAGTGACAGAAGATTAAACCATAGTTTATGCGTTGCTTCGTAAGTGGCTGATTTGGATCCATATGTTTCATGCTATGGTTAGATTTACCTTAATACTTTTGTTGTAGTTGCGGATACTTGCAATAGAGGTTAATCATAAGTGGGATGCTTTTTCAAGAACAGCACCCAAGCACCGGTCCACCCACATATCAAATTATCAAAGTACCGAACGTGAATCATATGAACGTGATGAAAACTAGCTTGACGATATTCCCATGTGTCCTCGGGAGCGCTTTTCCTTATATAAGAGTTTGTCCAGGCTTGTCCTTTGCTACAAAAAGGATTGGGCCACCTTGTTGCACTTTATTTACTTTTGTTACTTGTTGCTCGTTACAAATTATCTCACCACAAAACTATCTGTTACCACTTATCTCAGTACTTGTAGAGAATACCTTGCTGAAAACCGTTTATCATTTCCTTCTGCTCCTCGTTGGGTTCGACACTCTTACTTATCGAAAGGACTACGATAGATCCCCTATACTTGTGGGTCATCACTAGCCTGTCCGCCGGAGCAGAAGCACGTGTGATCATCTGGCACCCTACTGCCATACCCGCGGCGCCCTCTAGAAGCCTGGCACTCGCCGCACCACTTGTCGCCGGCCTTCCGTCGCTTAGAGAACCCTGCCTGACGGCGTCCCCGACGGTGGCGTGCTGGTGTTCCCGGTTTCCGGCGGCCAGCGCATCCGCCATGGCCGATGGGCGATGGCCGAGTCGTACGGCTGCACCTGCACACCACCCCAGGCACAGTACGTCCTCTGGCGCCGACGTACCGGCGCTCTCTTTCTGTGCCGCCGCCAAGCTCGCCTATGGTTGGACGCGATCTAGAGTGGTGCAGATAAGAGGGAGGAGCAGAGAATTTGTTGATGGGACTGGATCCTACTGCCAACGGCTTAAGCCCTGGACCGCGACCGCGGGGCGTACGAGAAGGGAAGAGTCAGAGAATTTTTTCTCGGGAGCACCGGAGCGGGGAGAGAGACGAGATCGGGAGTGATGCGGTGCGGGAGATGAGGAGGCTGCGTGGGCGTGGGACGTGGGGTCGTGGCTTCGTGGGTTTCTTTTTTTTTGCCTTTTTTTGGGCGGGGATGGAAGAAGCGGTGGGAGGATGTATCGATAGCAGCGATAGGAGGAGGAGGTCGAACCATCATGACGTTCGATCCTCCTTTAATAATAGAGATAAAGTTAACGCCTACGACTAAATCAATTTCTTTCGCAACAAGAAGGGATAAATATCTTCACACCGCGCGCCGTTGTCACGTTCGCTTGAGACAAAGATTTTCATCCTGATTGCCGAGACCAACCACTTAAGGCTAGCACGTCAGCAAGGAGATAACGTCTACAGTAAGTCAAGGCATAAATTCGCCGCTACTGAGCCCAACCAAGAAATGCCAGAACAAGAGTTTTCACTCCAGACATGAAATGGTGTTCCGGTATCCATCTTGAAGACAAATATTCTGGCCACTCTAGGCTGCAATGCCGCTAGCAAATTTGTGGGACGTATTCCCAACTTAGACAAAAAATCGGTTATCTAACGAATAATCAAAATGAATTTTAGTAAATTTAAGGATGAAAAAAAAACTTCATATATGTCTAGCTATTGACTGCTATCCAAGGCTGAAACTGAGTCGTGCTGGGCATCTTCCGCGGTGATTGTCACTGGGTGCACATCGGTGTTGCTGCTGTGGCTGGTCAAGCTCTTCCCCGCAAGTTCTTCCCCCACACGAACTTTAACCATTTATTTGCAACATTTTCCTCAAAATGCATGCATTTTTTTCAAACCCATGATATTTCTCAATTTTGCAAATATGTTTTCAGATTATCGATGTTTTTTTCCAGCAAATCTGCGTCATTTTCCTTTTTTATATTCATATTTTGTCTCTTTTTCATGTTTCATTTCTTTTTTCTTTTGTGGAGAAAAGAAAAGAAGTATAAACGTCACAACAACTAAGGTGTCCCTTTGCCACGACGGAGGTGGAAATGTCGCGTATCGGCGCATACGACACTAGTGATGTCTTAATTGTTTCTCTCTAGGGTCTATATGTATGTGACAATTAAACAATTCTGTTGTTCTACAACTAGCTATTTTCCAAATGGATGCGGGCACTTCTAGTTGCACCATGCTTTGACAGCTATCCAAAGCCGAGGTGGAGTCATGCCTTGCTGATGGGCCAGCTCGTGCTGACTGAAGTAAAATAACAACGAAAATGTTAACGCCCATATGTGTGGGCGTTAGCCAACTCGTTCATACGTTTTTATCACCGTCCAGTAATTTCTGCACGAATCTTGGCATGAGTTAGCTGATTTTGTATGCCACGTAAGACAACTCGTGTGTGTGGTGTGTGAGAGAGATCGCCCAATCCATTTTACCACACGGAGGGGCCGGTGTGCGGGTGTTTAGCAGTTCGCCCACACACCAGTTTTTCAGTCACGCGCAAGGGCTGGTGTGTGGGCGTTTGCCATCTCGCCCACACCCCCGCCTCCTCTCCCACACCCAAGCTGCCAGTTGCCATGCGTTTTGCAGTGTACATGGCAACTGCCCTAGTATGATTGCAAGCAGATGTCAACTCTTTTTTTTACCCGAACATGTCAGTTGCCATATGTTTTGCATGGTACATGGCAAACTGCTCTAGCGTGCACGTAAGCAGATGACAACTCTTTTTTTTTTAAATGGCAACTGTCCTAGCGTGCTTGTGAGCACATGGCAACTATTTCTTTTACCCGAACATGTTTTTTGCCATGCCTTTTTTTATAGCGCTACATGGCAACTGCCTAGTGTTAGTAGGTGGCAACTCCTAAAGTTTTGAAATCATGGCAACTGCAGTAGATCAGACCACACATAGCAACAGCTGTAGTTGTCCAAAAAATGGCAATCTGGAACTTTGACCTGAGATGGCAACTGCAGTTGAGCAAACATGGCAACTGTAGTTGTCCGACATGGCAACCGTAGTTCAGCGACATGGCAAATGCACTTAAAACGAACATGGACGAGGGTCCGGCCCATGGCAACTGCGGGGCGCACGGTAAAGTGTCACGTGGGGCATGCGGGAGCATGAGGTACGAGGCCTGACGTACCAAACATGTGGGCGTTATCTATTTCGCCCACACGCACGCGTGTAAGAGGGACCGGAAGGGGAAAAAAGAGGTGGGCGCTAATTGTTTTGCCCACACACAGACGTGTGGCCTGATCCCCTTAGGCACCACACAGAACGTGTGGGCAGATTTCTTAACACCCACACGTGTGGCAGTTATCGGCGTCCAAAAATAACCATTCATTTGCAGCTCGTGCGGGATGGGAATTAAGAACTCCCCAGATATATGAATCACAAACTACTACTATGTGCCAAAATGTAAGACATTTTTTAACTATAGGGTAGTGTCAAAAAATATCTTACAATCTTACATTATGAGATAGAGAAAATAAGATTCTAAGCACGCGGCACGGAAATCATGCACTCTGATCAGGACGTTCTGGTGCCCATGGCCCCAAGCTGCCTCCTGCATGACTGATTCATCAAAATCTGCATGTGGTGATAGAAGGAATTGCATGCTCCGATCATATAAATAGCAAGTAATTGCTCTCGCCGGAAGGTCCAGGTTTCAACCTGTCCCAGTTCTGGTTCTGGTATGCCGAGCCTTCCTTTGACGGAAAGCATGAGGTATTTAAGATTTGTATGGTGTCGCATCTAAACTGGGATACTGGAATAAACCAAGCCCACTAGTTAATTATTGTCGAGTCCTCGCCCACAGCCAAGCACTGTTTACTTTAGTGCAATCATGTTGTACAAAACTAGACTCCAGTCCGAGTAGCACTCATCCCATGGATCTTCTCAATTATGACCTGACGCATCTCTATACTCAAAGTTGAACGAGTTAGCTGAACGATTACTCCATTTTATCCAAATCGTTCGAGCTAGTGTGAGAAATTAGAAGCTAATCTATTTCTCCAAACTGAGTGAACCGAGTACTATTTCTTCAGGAAGAGGGTACAACATAGTTGAGGTTTCTAGAACAACACATTTGGAGTCTTTGTCGCTTTAAGTCAATCTCCGCTACTCAGATTTTTTTCTTCTCACATACAAATTTGTAAAGAAATTTTGCCGGGAATCCAAACTTGTACTTATAGACATCGGGGCTATGCACCATGTTCTAAGCGAGTACATTTCACACGCGCTGCATTTTACAAGGGTTGTAAGTGAAAGTACCAAATTAGTAGCAATACATCTAGATCAAAAGAAAACTCCCTGTATGTTGACTTTGTTTAATAATAAATGTAACTATATCTTTCCATGGGTTTTGCCATGGGGTTTTCTTCTCTCTCACTCACCTGTTCTGCTCCTACAAAGGGCAAATATACAAGAGGGTGCAAAAAGAAGTGTCTTGTCTAGAAAAACTGGTAACTGAACAAAGACGATATACCTCTCAGCTTGTATTGATCAGTTCAAACTTATATAATTTTAGATGATTATCATACATACCTCTCCTTCATTTTTCAACGCTTTTGCATGTTGGCATGATTAGCATAATATACTACTTCCTTCCTTCCGGTTTAAGGGGATTAACTCAAAAATCTCGCCAGCCAAGATAGATTGTGTGTGGTGGAATGATTTTTGTAGTTAGCAGAAATACTCAATTAATGCATTTGTTTTTTTAAAAAATGTGTTTATCAATGTATTAATTGCAACACATTAATGTGTAACCACTAAATGACGAAAAACTTTTATATGCATTGATAATTTTTTCTCATTTCTTTCATGCAGTGATTTAATGCATCTCGAAATTTAAACATGAAACAAGGAACAATAAAAATAAGATTTATAAACCAAATCTTTGTTTTGAAGTTAGACCTTCTAAACCGGCGAAGGGGGTACTAGTAATATGTAGCAGTGTCATGCATATGGTAATCTGTACAAACACACTTATTGGTGTTGCTGTTTTTTGATAAAGAGTGAATTTTATTTGCTCAAAATGAAACATTAAGAGGATACAAAATACAATAAGCACACACCCGGTCTCACGCTAGCAAATAGCACAGTCATGCAGGACCAAAGCTATGCGTAAGCAAGAAAAAAGAAAAACCCCAAATTGACCAGATCCACGATCGGCAAACTACAACAATGACCATATCCACACCAACCATCTCATGACACCACATAAATATCGAGGGGTTTTGACAATAACGCCTATAGGAAGGGAGTGACACTCAAGCGCCATCGTCATCGCATCCAGTCAGAATCTAGGTTTTCGCTCTAAAGAACCAGTTCGAGCATATCCGGGCAATGCCTTTAACAAGGTAACGACGTACCATCACCATTTCTAGGTATAACCAACTTGGTTCTGACCTAGGTTTTCATCCCGGAGCTTGAGCTGGGTGCTCGAGTGACACCGCCATCAACGTCACTCATGTGTTGTCGCCATTACTTTTTCGTTGTTGTTAGTTGGGTTCAAGCAACACGAATTCGTGTTGTATTCCATTGGAGCATTATTCACATTTTCGACCGACCTGTAATTCACTCTGCGTCGTGCACGCGAGGGAGGGTGAGGTTGTGTTGGTGGGCTTTTCGCTGCCGTGCCTCAGGCTAGCGTGTGATGCAATGGAATGCATGTCTACGCTTGCCTGAGGGCCGAGGCTAGTCTATCCATCATGGTCTATATGCATGTGCTCCGGTCAAATGTGATCCTGAGTTATTCGAAAAAAGTGATCCTGAGCGCATACGGCGTTGCAAGCAATGAACAAACACGTCCTGTCCTAAGACGACGTGAGGTCCACTGCAGTCAAGGTTGTAGCACGCATGTAGCATGGTCTATCAAACACTGGCGGAGCTACGTAGGGGGGGCAACTTTCTTCTAATCTTCTCCTCCAATTTTTTTCCTAGCATGATCTCGGCTATGATAATCATATGAGTTGCATGCTCATGTCATATAAATTGGACGCTAATTGCTTTCCCAGGGAGCGCAGGTCTTAGTTCTTTTGAGGAAACTGAGATGCGTCTGAACTTCATATATCTTACTGGTTAATGAGAATCTGAGATACTGGACTAAACCAAAAGCTTTTGTAAGAACTTTTTTGAGTTCCCATCCACTTCCTAGCACAACAATGTTGGTTCAGTGCAACCAATTTTTGCACAAACCTATGAATTTAACGAGGCGAGGACACTATTCTTGTTTAGGGGACCATCGCTTGACGATAGTATTTATTGGGGCGTGGAGGTGGAGAAGGGGTTAGAAGTGGAGGCTAAGGGTCTGTTTTGATCTCATCCAGCTCCTAACTTCACAAAATTTCAGAGAGAAGACAACCCCAACGCTTTTGGTCCATGAAGCTAACTTCTAGGAGCTGAGCCAAATCACAATGCAAAAACATGAAGCTCGGTCGGCCCAGCTCCACCGATTGAAAAAGAAGAAGTTCGCCTTATTTACAAGGAGCTGCCTCCGCCAAGTCAAGGCAGATCGAACCGGTACGCTCGCTGGAACATATCGCTCCTCATTCCCTTGATCAAATCGGTACAGGGGCTCCTTCTCTCATATTCTCCCAAGCTGGGCTACCTCCAACCGGCCCAAACTGGCGCCCAACCAGCCCACCAAGCTCATAGCTAGGCCGCATCGCTGAGAGAAGCTACGACCGACGCCAAACGTTTGGGAATCGCAAGGTGAAGCAAGAAGATGGCTAGTGAAGCTGGTTTGTGAAGTTGGATGAAGTTGGATAACATGCCCTAAGTTTTTCCTTGTGACGTGAAAACGCCCTCCTCCTCGCCCGTTTGTTTGCGCCGCCATCCCACGGCGGTCAGGCGGGCCTCTTCTCCACCGGCTTCCCTCGCCTCCCCCTTCTTCTTCTTCGCCATCCTCGCCACCGCCCGTGCGGGCAACCAGGCGGGACGGGTGGTGGCGGGGCTTTCTCCTCCCTGTCTGGATCCGGCGGCGCAGGGTCCTGGGGGTCCAGCGGGGGCGCGGCGCTGCATGCAGGGCACGACAGCGGGGCTGCGGGTCACGACGTTGTGGAGTGGGCGCTCGTCGGTGCCGCGTCGGCTGTGCGATGGTGGTGGGGCTTGGTCCATCTGGGGAAGCTTGGCGGAAGTGGTGTGCCCGGCGGCGGTGGCCCTATACAGATCCGTTTTGACGGGCTCGTGGGCGTCGGGCGGCGCGGGGGGCCTGTCCAGATCCGTTCTGACGGGCTCCACCTCCTGTCTCTGACTTCCAGCGTTGCTCCACAAACGATGCTCCCAAAATAGAAACGATACCGCAGTGCTGCCATCGTCCGATCTAGAAAACAAGATCGTAGGGTTTCTCCCAGAGCAGTACGAGTGAGTCGACAGTAGTAACACGACGATGCATTCATCAAGGTAACGACGCAAAAGGCCGTCATCGCCCGCCGTCGGCTCGATTTTCACCTGTAACTATGTCTTCCCGACTCGTAGCCAGTACTAGATGATGAATCTGGAGATCCGAACACCCAGCCTCAGGCCGACCACCTCTGACGGAAGAGATGACCACCACTACCGGCTGCACTGGCCAGAATAGATTTGACCGGAGGTGCCGTCGACGAGACCACCAGGCCCTCCGCACCGCCGCCGATCTGAAGGCAGATTGCACGCCAGCGCAGCCTAGCCGGCCGTCGTCGTCGACCGCCGCTGCCCGAAAGGCCGGCCGCTGCACCCGCAGCCCACGCCGCCGTTCGTGACTAGGCCGCCTGTCGCGCCTTGCCGCTGCTGTCCGAGGACGGGCCGGCCACCCGCCGCTTGCTGCAAACATCCGCTGCGCCGCAAAAGCCGAATCGGCCACGCCACCACACGCCACGGGTCCCGGCACCACCCCGGAGACGTGGGAGAGAGGAAATCCCCCGCCACCACCGTCGACCCCCGGCGGTGGCAGAGGGAGAGGAGGAGGGAGTGCGCCGCAGTGGCGGCTAGGTATTTGGGCTCCGCCCGAGTCGCCCTAGCGGGGGGAGGGGGGAGGGGGGATGGTCTGATGGACAAAATAAAAAAATCATTTTCAATTGATCTGGATGTCCCTAAACTGCAGGTTGATGCTGCCCTTGATCAGAGCCATACGCAAAACATTGGTAGAATGTAAAAGGCACATTTTCCGCAGTCCCGGGTAATATCTTGCTCCTCTAGATGGTCCAATTCTGTAACGACTCATGTTCATTTACCTTGTATATGTGTGTGTTGGGAACTTTGTTTCATCCTTTCAGTTGACAATTTAAAGTTGGTTTTTGCAGTTCATAATTGTGCACTTAAAGAGAGCATGTTCAAAAACGCCAACGTGACATTCCGAAGGAAATTTGTGGATGGAGTGTCCACCGTGACACGCATAGTCCCTTCAAAACAGAAATGATTTTTGAAAAGGTTCAACACAGAAATGATAGACATGCATTATCCGAGGAGAGAATTTCTTATTTAACACCGTGTCTAAAATTTATGCCTTATTTGACATCAACAAATAATTTGTTCCATATCTAACAACGAGTCTAAATTTTATGCCTTTTATAACACTTATGTTCATTTTAAGTCTAAATGACATCTGAAATGACCCTTTTGCCCTCATGTGGTATGTTTGTGTGCCCATGCGTGTGATGTTGCATGTGTTTGTGTGCACGTACGTATGTGCTACTGCTGTGTGTGTGCGCGCGCGTGTGCTGCTGTGGGTGTTTGCTATTGCGTGTGTACGTGCATGCTGTTGTGTGCAGTAGCGGAGGCAAGAATATTTTTCTGGTGTAGCGGAGTTTGTGAAGGAGAAAATTGTGTATAATGTAATTTTGAAAGAACTCAATACTGGATGTATATTACTTCACATTTACCAAATACAACACAGATCGAAAAGCTAAGACCTCTTTTGGTTCATAGGATAGAATTATCATAGGAATAGGAATCTTGTAGAAAATGAGATGACATGTATCTCAAATCCTATGAATAGGAATAGGAAACAAGATGTCATTTGGTTGACACCAAAGGAATTTTTTCATTAAGTCTAAGCTCTTTTTTATTTTCCTATGAAATGTGGAGGATAGGAACCAATCCTATGTAGGAATAGGAATCCATTCCTATGAACCAAAGGGCTCTAAAGAAAAAAAATTCTATAAGAATCCTATCTTCTAGAATTCCTATGAAATTCCTCTAAACGAAAGAAGGCCTAAATATTAACGTTCAAAATACCTTACTAGATAATAATTATATGGATGATTGTTCACCAATTTACTAGACCAAACTAATCGATTCGTCTTTCATCAACGAGAAGTCACTGGAATAAATGTACCACGTGATTATAACTAGAGAAAACTGAGTACATACCCTTAGTCGCAAGGATGGTACAGATGTAATCCATTACGTGCGGATATGTGACGTGCAGTCCAATACATTATGCAGGAAAATGCCCCAGCAAGAGGCATGGCCCAGCTCAGAACTTAAAAATCTATCAAACTAATTACTGGACACGTACGTTTCTCTCAAAAAAAAAATATGCGTACGTATTTGCACCAGAGGTTAGGTATGGCATGAGCCAAACCTTGCCAAATAGCTGGCTTCGCCACTGGGTGCGTGCGTCTGTGCTGTTATGTGTGCTGCGGCGTGCGTGTGTGTTGATGCGTGCGTGTGTTGCTACCTGTGAGTGTGTTGCGTGTGTGTGTGTGCGTGTGTGTGTGATGCGTGTGTGCGTGCTGCTGTGTGTGAATTCTGCATGCTACTGCCCTCACACTGATATTGTGTGCCTGCGTTATTTTTCCGTACACACACATACTACATGAGGGACAAAAGGTTTTTTCAGATGTCATTTAGGCTTAAAATAGACGAAAGTGTTATAAAAGGCATAAAGTTTAGACTCGTTAGATAAGAAAGGAAAGGTTTTTCAGTGTCAAATAAGGAAACAAAATTTAAGATAGTGTTAAATAAGGAATTATTTCTTATCCAAGGGTATGCTCGAAGGGAGATGCTACGCGTCGACCGGCGGATTTTTTAAAAGATCCTCGCCTCGCGAACCGTCAGATGTGAGACAATCTAGCGACCGTCCTTTATTTTTGTAACAAAAACCTTGTTGCGGAATCTTTTGTAACATAAATCATGTTGCAGAAATATTTGCAATAAAGATTGTGTTGCAGAATTTTTTTGCAGGTTGCACAAATGTTTGTAGAAAATTTATGAAACAGAAGCCTTGTTACAGAAAATTTATGAAACAGAGATAATGTTGCACGAACTGTACTGCTGCGGCACCGGCGGTTGCGACTGAGCTTGAGGAGGCGACAACCATGGACGCCGTGCTCCTCTGGAACACCGCGACGTGGAACGATGGGAGACAGCGGACGAAGCTCCAACGGCGGTGTGCCTCGCGGAGGCGGGCGACGATGGAGCGGTGTAATCCATGCATCAGTGTTGTTCGAGTCAAAGGCGGCGCTGATTAAATTGGTAAGAGGGAGAGTATGTATGAGCAAGGAAATGAGGAGGGACATGGACCGCCGAGCACTTGCTCGCCGACGCCGGAGCCTCGGCTGGCATGATTCAGTTGGTTGCGGCTGCGCAAGACGCACTGGAGGATGTGTTGCTGGATAAATAAATCATGGAGGTCATTGCTGTATATAACGTGAGGAGGTTTCCAGACGTGGCCTGCGTGTGGCCCACGGGACGCGTGACACCCGTGCAAGGCGGCGGACGTGTTGTTGTTTTCGGCCGGTGGATTCACAGCTTTTCCCATTCTCGAAACTAAAAAGGTTTAATACGCCATGCTGCCTAACGACTTAACGAGGCAGACGCGCTCGTTCATTGTACTGGCTAACATCCGGCTCGTGTACATTGGAACGATCCGATAAAATTGGAACGAACATCTGGCTCGTTTGGTGCCATGCCTTCCTTGTCGTGGGTCCGAATCCCACTTAGCGCATACTTTTCTCACCTCAAAAAAGAAAATATTTTTTTTGGCTCGAAGCGTCCTGTGTTTGAATCCTGTTGGGGCACCTATTTTTTTGTTACATTTTTAAGTGGCGCAAACTGGTGGTATAATATCCATCAATGGGCCGGCCCAAAGCGGCTCCACACAGCCAGCAATCCGGGTTTGACCCGCACGCCAACAATCCCTGTTTGTAAACACTCTCAAAATAGACCAGCATCAGAAATTCGGCGTGTTGATTTCAAGGATTGAAAGGGGTTCAATTTAGCTTTCGCTTACAAGTTTAAGGTTTGTTTTTCTTTTTTTCCTTTTCAATTACTAACCCGAGGCATATAGTGTATTTTCGGTATTTATCGAATAAATTGTAATTGGTTAGTAACTTTCCTACCATATATACCAATGACAAAAAATTCGGATTGACACTTAATTTAGGCTAAAAAATAAAGTTACTAACCAAGCGCTCATCCGATCAATTTTCGGTATTTATCAAATAAAGTGTAATTGGTTAGTAACTTTCCTACCATATACATATACCAATGACAAAAAGGTTGGATTAACACTTAATTTAGGCTCAGTTAAGATTTTTAGTTATATTTATAATTTACAATACTAAATTTATGGATTAGACAAGATTGTATGTGACTTCATAAATATCTTTGATTGTGTGATCAACCCAGTGTCCTCTTGTTCTCTAGGCAATGGATCCTTCAAGATCGAGTTCGGGTTGTCACCGGCACTTCCTGAAGACTTCTCGACTAGCTGCGTGGATACTACTTTTCTTTTTCCGGCAATAGCAAAAAACTACAACCACGACGACATCGATGTGTCATCGGTATGTGGGGCATGGAGAGGATGAAAAACATTCTTTCAAGAGTTTTCTTATAATATTGGTGTTTGAGTATTTCAAGATTCAGCTCCTTTGAAATTAAAAAAGTTAAACATCACGAGCTACAACGTGTACCCAATGGCGGACCTGGGATCTAGTTACTCGGGGTGCCAAACATCAATACCTAGTTAAAAGTTGTAGAAATTACACAAAAGTAGTATGACTGGACCTAAACTTCATCGTAAATACAGAAATAGTACAAAAATTAAGGTTAAATATACTATACCAACTATTTTTCTTTTTACTGCTAAAAAAATACTATTTTCCTTTTCATCGGCCCCTGCGTGTACCCTTTCCTTTAGATGCACATAGCCGGGCGATCCCTCAGCAAGAATTATAAATTCTCCCATATAGTGTCCAAAAATTCGCACGTGCCACGGTCTCCAAAGGAGAAACAACAAGTGATACTTCACCTATCAAAAAAAGAAAAAGAAAAAAACAAGACCGGTGTTGACATCATATTTTGGCACGGTTAAGAATCTAATTAAGATGACCTCAAATGGAGAAGTGATCTACATGAAAAAGTTCAGTATTATCGACATGAACATCTTTGGAGTTTGGGCCATTACCATCCGATCTCATCTCGAGGGACGAAGTTGTGCTCAAAATACTAGGATTTTGTATGCAGAGTAATGTTCAGCCGATTAGGCCTCCAAGACAGCCTCATATGATAAAAGTTTATACACGGGTTGTCTTCGTCTCGTCGAAATGGTCGATTTTGATATGAAAAACGTCTTAATCGAAGGGCGTATGCAAAATAGAGCCGAAAATGCGCGGCTGCATAAGGATGGCCGGACACTCCAAGGACAATCATCCGGGTTTCAGATTTCTCTGTTGTAGACTTCGGTAAATAGCCCAAAACCCCCTCAAGATAGCCTTTGATAAACAAACGTTAAACACGAAAGTTGTTCATCTCATTGAAAAGGTTAAAATTGCTTTTGGACTCGTTTCCATCCAAGGTCGTTTACCGCCTCAAAAAAGACTCTGCAGCCAATTTTAGACCGAACGATTTTGAAAAGTTCAGACAAACCATCTGAATTTGATAGGGTTTTGGATGTGAATCCAATCCTTTTCTTTGCATGGGAAGTCTAGCCGCCTCTTATATACCTATAAGGGGTGACGACCGATTGAACAACACACAATCGATCTATCAATATATCATCTTTTACCTTTACTTTTATCTTCTCCCTTGTTCATTTTCTTCCTCGTTCTTCGTTCGTTCTTTTTGTTGTAGGACGGTGAACCATGAGGCTCTAGGGGCGGTCAAGCCAATCTAGGGCAGCCCATAGTCGCTGCATGCCCTGACGGGGTGCCTCCCGAACGTGTGGGGTTTCAGGTCTATAAAGGCGCCTGTCGGATTGCTTGTGTACCGCACTTCCGAACGGGTCTCCTTCAACGTGAGGTGCAGTACATCACCTTCGACGTTGAAGATACACGGTGACGTGTTCATGTGCGAAAGCTGGCGGTCCTTAGAATATAATAAAAAAAAAGGAAACCTACCAGCATTTGTTATCATCATACCAACATACACATGCCAACCAACCACGTACTGAGAGTTGACAGGTGCAGTATGTGTTCTATGAATTGGTGCCCATCGTCCCCGTGTTGCATTCTTCATGACTGGTCATCCAAATCTGCATGAGCTAGGCTGTGATATCCAAATAAGCTGCATGCTCAGGACATATAAATGGGCCGATTTCTAGCCTTGATCAATCATTTGTGATAACTGATAAGAGCGTTGCGAGCCTTCTTCTGAAGCAAGTGGGATGTATTTTAATCAAAATCTTTTTAGGTGTGTACCTTGGTATTTGAGAACTGAAATATTGGAGTAAACCAAGCGTAAATTTTGTCCAGCCCCGGCCCAAGATATATCTCCTCGAAGAAGCTGGTCATCACATGTGACCCCCTATTACCTTTCTAAGATTTGCATGTATGAAACAAGATGAATGCAACGAGGCTTGGACTCGTCCACGCCGCCGGCGAGGACCTCAACAGCATGACGGTGGCGCAGCAGTACGCGCTCCTCAAGCCGCTCCAGGTCGGCATCGCCGTCTGCGACCACCAAGGCCAGCAGGTCGGCCGGGAGTTCAACCTCCGCGACTTCTGCCGCCTCGCCGACCCGCACGATCAAAAGGCCCTCGACTACCTTGCCGACCGCGGCTTCGACCTCGACATGCTCGGCGCGCTGCTCATGGGCTCCGGCCTCATCGGCGCCGGACACGGGCGGCCGCTGTCGTGGATCACCTACGCCGGTGCCTACCACGTAGGATACCTGCTCAAAATCGTCACGGGCGGCGCCCCGCGGCCGCACGACGTGGCCGGGTTCGTGGGCGGCATGCAGTATTACCTCGACCTGACTGGTCTACGACGTTGCCACGATGGCGGCCGGCTGTCTGGGCATGCCGGTGGGGCTGTACCGCATCGCCGCTAGCCTGCGCATCCATCCGCCGTGGGGGAGCCCTCACCTCGCAGGCGCCGCCGGCGTGCGCGCGCTTCTGGCCTTTAGGATTTGCGCTTCGACAGCAACGCGGAGAGGTTCCGAGGTCTGCTTCAGGGCCTGCAGCATTAATTAGTTCTTCGACGGTCGATCAGAATATCAGACACGAGCAATGTTGGTCAAGAATTCGAATGCTGTGATGTTCAAATAAGCTGGATGCTCAGGGCATATAAATGGGCCGATTTTCAGCCTTGACCAACCATTTGTGATGACAGCGTTGCCGAGCCTTCTTTGGAAGCAAGTGGGATGTATTTTAACCGAAATTTTTTGGGTGTGTACCTTGGTCTTTGAGAACTGAGGTATTGGAGTAAACCAAGCATAAATTTTGTCGCCCCCCCCCCCCCTAAGATATAGGGTGTGTTTGGTTTGTGCCCAAGATTGCCCCATCAAAGCATTGGCTAGCCAAAAATTTGGTTAAAATTTTAGTTGCCCATGATTTGATCAACATTGACAAGAAAAATAAACTAGAGTTGGCTAGAATTCATTGGCATGTCAAAAATTGGCAACCATCTAAATAAAGATCAATTTTGGGTCATGATCAAAATTTTGATAGGATGCACTTTGGCCACAATCCAAACACACCCATATCTCCTTGAAGAAGCTGGTCATCACCCGTGGCCCCCTATTACCTTTCTAAGATTTACATGTATGAAACAAGATGATTGCAACGACCACGTGGCCATCTTCAGGTACGCCGATGACCCGTCCAGCGGTCACTACAAGTAATGCAGTGTTCTAAGGCCTTGTACAATGCAAGGTGTTTAAAGGGGTGCTTAGAGAAATAAATCATGTTTTTCTCAAGCACCGGTGTTTATTTATACAGGGTAGACGCTTAATTAGGTGTCTCTTTTTTAAAAATAGGCACTGGTACTTCAGAAAAATTCAGTTTATTTTTCTAAGCACCTCCCTAAATACCTAGCATTGTACAAGGCCTAAATGAGCACACTCCCGGCAAAAAGAGCACTGACACCGTCGCTGAGTTTTTTTTTTTCCGCTGAGTTGGTGCTGTAGAAGATCAGCAGAGTAGGAGCTAGTGCTAGCGCTGCCCCGGGAGACTGAAGCAGAACGCATGGCTGTGGAGAAGGGCACCGTGCCAATCCCTGGTCTGATGTTGCTCATGTTCATTTGCTAGGAACTCCATGGGCTATGCTCGTGGCGCCCAGTGAGGAGTGCAACAAAGTGTTCGTGCGCGTCTGCCAGGGCAACCTCGTCGACCTTCATGTTCCAGTCGGACTGAAACGCATGTTAAGAGGGCTTCACAGGCGGCACAGCAAGCATGTAAGCAACTCCCTAACGAGGACGATGTGGTGTGTGCAGTTTATGTATGTCTAGTATGTTATGTTCCCATTGCCCCATGTTAGTACATAGATGATGTATCAGACAATCAAATGTGCATGAGCTGTGCTGTGGTAACCAAATAAGTTAAATCTGTGTGAGCCAGGGTGTAGTGTAATAACCATATGAGTCGCATGCACATATCATATTAAGATAACCAAGTTCTACACAACATAAACCAAACCTTAAAATAAAACACAAACCAACCGCTAACCTGCCTAGTGTGCTATCCAAATATGGACCAGTCCACCAGTTCTCCAAATAGGTTGAGTATGACCAATGAGGAAACCGTGTCTCGAGAGAAGGGAATGCTTGGTGTTTTTGTGAGATGCCAATATCTCTCTTTTTTCTGCACTATGTAAGGATTTTTAACCTTCTTTTCTTTTTTTTTAGCGAGAAAACTTTCAATCTATTCATCTTCAATCATGACAGTACAACGAATACCAGAATAATAAAAATTACATCCAGATCCGTAGACCACCTAGCGACGACTACAAGCACTGAAGCGAGCCGAAGGCGCGTCGCCGTCATCGCCCCTCCTTTGCCGGAGCCGAGCAAAACTTGTTGTAGTAGACAGTCGGGAAGTCGTCGTGCTAAGGCCCCATAGGACCAGTGTAGCAGAACAGCAACCGCTGCCGATGAAGAGTAGCGTAGATCGGAAGGATCTAACCCGAAGACACATGAACGTGGACGAACTATGACCAGATCCAAGCAAATCCACCAACGACAGATCCGCGAGAGACACACCTCCACACGTCCACTGACGATGCTAGACACACCATCGGGACGGGGGCTAGACGGGGAGAACCTTAGTCCATCTTCAGAAAGCCACTGCGGTCTCATCTTCCTGAACAAGACACAAACACTAATAAAACACGAAGGAACAACTTAAAACAGAGCCCTCCCGCCGGCAAGGAACGAGATCCACCGCGACGCCATGGCCTAAGGCCATCGGAGACGAGGCGGACCAGCGGCGGCGCCAGCGAGAAGCAGGGGAACCCTAAACTTTTCTCGGGGAGGAGGCTTTTAACCTCCTTTTCAACTAACTCTGTGGCGTCGGGGTTCTCTTGCTATACAAAAAAATAAATCATTTTTCCTCATTAACTTTCCAGTTACATAATTTGTGATGACGAGTAAATCAGAATTATGCTTCATTCTCTAAGAGATGGTCAATTTTATATATGTGTTCGAGTGACAAGGGGTTGTAAGATGGAATACACTGAAAGTGACAGTGCTAAATTTATAGATCAAAAGAAATTTTAGTATGTTAACTTGCTATGTTTATTTGATGAACAATGTTAAGGTACATGTAAGGATGTTGCCATGAGGCACTTTTCTTTTTCTCTCTCATTCAGATGTTGCCTTGTTCTACAAGTGCGGAGGTAAAATATATAGAGTACAAAAGACTTTTCTTTCTCTCTCTTATTCACCTGATTTTCTTTTTGCAAAAAAAGACTAGCACTAGTAGAAAAACGGCTTTTAGTACCGGTTCGTAAGGACCTTTAGCCCCCTTTAGTCCCGGTTCAGCACGAACTGGGACCAAAGGCCCACCACGTGGCACGAGGCGCGCCGTGGTCTTGGGGACCTTTAGTCCCGGTTGGTGGATTTTTTTATATTTTTTGAAATAAAGCAAAAACAACCCGCCTACTGGGCCGGCACGGCCTGCATACGATTAGAAACCCAACCTCTAGTTGGGCCAGGATGCAGGCCCGTACGGCCCAGTAGGCCCCACAGGGCAGAAGACTTGCAATAGGCCCACAAAGGCCTGCTTAGAGAGGAGCTCGACACGGTAGCCGCGGCGGGGCTTATAAACCGGGTGCGAGCTCCTCTCAACTAGCGAGGTGGGACTAAACTTTGTGCACTGCGGGTGGCAGCGCACCACCTTTAGTATCGATTGGTGGCTTCAACCGGTACTAAAGGGGGGGGGTCTTTAGTACCAGTTGGAGCCACCAACCCGTACTAAAGGCCACCACCTTTAGTACCGGTTGGAGCCACCAACCCGTACTAAGGAGGGGGGGTCTTTAGTACTGGTTGGAGCCACCAACCCGTACTAAAGGCCACCACCTCTTTACTACCGGTTTGTGCCACGAACCGGTACTAAAGGTTCACCACGAACCGGTACTAATGAGCGCCGCCCGCCTAGCCGTTAGAACCGGCACTATTGATCACATTAGTGCCGGCTCAAATACAAACCAGGACTAATGAGCTGAACATTTGACCCTTTTTCTACTAGTGTAGGCGTCTAGCTTTACAAACACTTCCCTTAGATAAAAGGCGGGCTCGGCAGCTGCCGGGGCGTCCTTGTGGCTTTGCTCTAGGTGTCTTGAGGCCATGGATCTAGATATCCAGATCCAGGTCCTTTGGTTATGGGCATCTAGGGCCTGGCTCCTTGCGGCGGAGCGGTTCGCATGTGGAGTGCTAGGTGGACAAATAAGTCCGGATCAAGGTGGGTGAGTGGAAATTTTGAAATACTCCGGCGGCGGTCGAGCCATCAATGGTGGCGTCGCGGGCATCTAACCTTGCTGATGGCATTGGCAACACAGTTCATGACCCCACCCAAATCGCTCCAAGGGAAACCTTTTTTTTTCGGGTTTGGACGCTGGCGGCACCTAGCGTCGTTGCCCCCTTGGGAGACTTCACGAGTTGGACCTGGCTTTTGGGACTAGTGGCAGATGGTGGTGTTTAAGGAGGTGGAGCGGTGTGGCATCTACTGCGTCGACAACGACAGGTCTCGGTGGCATGGCGCGGCATGGTCTTGGCGACGGACGCTTGATGATGGACGAGCACAAGGTGGTGGTGTTGTTTGGCACCGAGTTGGCATCAACGACTGACATGTCAAGGATCATGCGAATCTCTGCCCTAAAGATGGGTCGACAGCTCGGTGGCGGTGTGCGCTGAGGGTCTGTTGGACAGAATGTGTGCTCCCGATATTCCATGCGTGCGGTTCGTGATGACCCCCAATCAGCTAGTAGGGTGTTGTTGTGTGATGGCATGATTTTTCACATTGTCGATTTCATAGGTGTAGCGTGGTGGCTTCAAATTATTTCATGTATGTTTTTGTCAGACATTTATTGAATAATTTAATAAAATAGCTGTGTGTATCTTTTTAATGCAGAGGCCATAGGTTTCAACTTCCTTTTGAAAAAAAACTAGAGCATGCACCCATCTTCTTTCGATGCACAAGGATACAATAAACAAAAAGGAAGCCTACCGGCCTCCTGCATGCATGACTGGTCGTCCAATGTACATGAGCTAGGTGTGATATCCAAGTAAGGGCAAGTTCTTTCCGGCGATTCTTCCAGAATCGCCCTCCTCGTCAACTTCTCTTAGAATCGCCATTCCATATTTTTTTACAATCCTATCTAATTAAGGTCTAATTAGTTAGGATTGTAAAAAATATATCGAGTGATGATTCTGAAAGAAGCTGAGGAGGGGGGCGATTATGGTAGAATCGCGCAAAAAACTGGCCCTAAGTTCCATGCTCGGGACATATAAATGGGCCAACTTCCAACCCCTGATCAATCATCTATATCAATGTATGATTAGACAAGAGTCGCAGCCCTTTTTCGAAGCGAGTGAGATGTATCTTAAGCTTTTTGGGTGCGTACCTTACTACTGGCCTTTGTGAGGTGAGATACTGGGGTAAACCAAGTGCAAATTTTATGAAGCGCCCACCAAACATATCCAAATTCACAAACGTACTTGAAGAAGATCGTCCTCCTTCGTTCTACCCGATTGTATTTTGAAGTTGGGTGCTAGGACCGTGTGGCCACCTTCACTTACAATGATGACCCTCTCAGCGTCAACTACCCCATGATGCAAGCTGCTGGAATTTTGTCTATTTTGAGCTTAGCTCAATAGCAGTTTCAGAAATTCCTAATAAATCCTAGAGGCCCGCGCAGCTCATTTATGTAAGGCAAGAGGTGGAAAACTAAATTTTAGTCCCACATTGCTAGTTTAGAGGGAGTTGGACCTCTTTACAAGGGAGGTTCTTTCCCCACTTGTATGAGCATGAGAACAGGAGGGACATCCACGCGCGCTCCTCCTCCGCCGCGTCGCGTCGTTGCGGGAACGAGCCGATGTCTAAGTTTTTGCCACGCACTACGGGTATACATAGTTGAGTTTGAATGCGAACGGTGCAGCCCTTCAGCTGCCGGCTGTTCGCTTCATCTTCGTCTCTTCATTTCACCTTCCGTCGATGCCCTCTCGCCTTCTTCTCTTGCGCCTATAAAAGGAAGGTCGCTCATCTCAGAGAGACGCACCAGAACTTCTCCTTTCTCTCGCCACCGGTTCCAATCTCTGAGTTGTTGCTGTCTTCCTCATCCCGGCTTGCGGCGTGCACCGCGAGTCGGGACAGTAGGCCTCCGAAACCGTACCTCTTTGAGGCTTGTACGGGAGAATGGTGATAAGGTTTTTGGTGAGCGCTCAGCGCGACTACTGACTTCTTCGTCACGGACGCCCCGGACTCCGACGACTACTTCCCCGACGACGACTACTTCCCCGACGTCGACAACCTCCTCGACGACATGGCTGGCGAGGACACCGACCCCAAGTCCAGTATTGCAGTTGTTGCTGTCATGTATGTGTTTTTCTTCTTTCTGTCAGATGTCATGCCACAGTTTCTCGTACTAGCACTTGTCCTACATGTGTTAGGTTCTACTCCATATATGCGACTACCTCTACTGCCTGCTCTAGATATGCTAGGCTATAGTTCATATATGCAAATATTATTTACCTTCTCTCTGTCAGAACACATGACTCATTTTATCACTGCTATACTAGTCGTGCTTTATCTAGTATTTCTGTCAATAAAATCATTCGGTAAATTGCTCATATTTCCAAAAATCCAAAAACCTTATTATAGGCAATTTACCCCGAGTGGTTTTGCTGCTTCCATGAGACCTCCTATGTTTGAGGGTATCCACTATAAGAGGTGGCGCGTGAGAGCGGTCTTATGGTTTCAAACCATGAGTTGCTATGACGCCACTCTCGGCAAACCTGAAGGAGAGCTTGATGCTCAACAGGCACAAGCTTTTCAGAAAATGGATATTCTGTTTAAGGTTGCTCTCTTGAGTGTTTTTGGTGAGAACATAGTTGATGTTTATGCGTTAATTGATAATGGAAAAGATATGTGTGATGCACTCGAGGCCAAGTTTGGGGTCTCGGATGCTGGCACTGAGTTGTACATCATGGAGCAATTCTATGATTACAGAATGACTGAAGAGCGCTCCGTGGTTGAGCAAGCTCATGAGATACAGTCATTTGCTAGAGAACTTGAGCACTTCAGTTGTATGCTACCGAACAAGTTTGTTGCCGGAGGTATCATCACTAAGCTTCCTCCTTCGTGGAGGAACTTTGCTACCTTACTGAAGCATAAGAGGCATGAGTTTTCCGTTCCGGATCTCATTGGCACTCTTGATGTGGAAGAAAAGGCGAGAGCAAAGGATACACGTGCTCGAGGTATTGAGGAAGGATCTAGTGCCAATCTGGTGCAGAAGAAGAACTTTCAGCCCCACAGGTTCAAGAATAAGGGCAAGTTTGATGATAAAGCAAAGTTTGATGGGAAGAACAAGGCTGTGCAGCACACGAACTTCAAGTAGAAGAATGACAAGAAGAAAGGTGCTTGTCATGTGTGTGGAGATCCTGATCATTGGGCTCCTAGTTGCCCTAATCGCTATGACAAGCGTCACCCTGGGAAAGGCGTCAAGACCGCTAATGTTGTCATTGGAGACACTGACATGAAGGATGATGGGTATGGTATATTTCCCACTATTCTTTCAGTATGTCATTCTCCTGATTGGTTGATTGACACGGGTGCTAATGTGCATGTATGCGGTGATATTTCCATGTTTTCGTCTTATCAGACCGCGGGGACTTCAACCGTGCTGATGGGCAATGGTTCAAGTGCTTCTGTTCGTGGTGTTGGCACGGTCCATCTGAAGTTTACTTCGGGGAAGATCGTGCGGCTGAAGAACGTGCATTATATCCCCTCCGTCAATAAAAATCTTGTTAGCGGATCTCTTCTGTATAGAGATGGCTACAAGCTTGTCTTTGAGTCGAATAAATTTGTAATATCCAAGTATGGAACCTTTGTTGGTAAAGGCTATGAGTCAGGAGGCCTGTTTCATTTATCCTTATCAGACGTTTGCAATAAAGTTCTTAATCATATTTGCAACAATAGTGAATCCAATGTGTGGCATTTACGTCTCTGTCATGTTAATTTTGGTTGCATGTCGTGACTAGCGAAGTTGAACTTAATCCCTAATTTCACCACTGTCAAGGGATCTAAGTGTCAAGTTTGTGTGCAAGCTAAGCAACCTCGCAAGTCTCACACAACTGCGGAAACGAGAAATCTTGCACCACTAAAGCTCATACATTCAGATCTATATGAAATGAATGGTGTTTTGACAAAAGGTGAAAATAAATATTTCATGACGTTAATTGATGACTTCACTAGATACTGCCGTGTGTATCTTCTGAAATCTAAGGATGAGGCTTTGAACTTTTTCAAGATCTATAAAGCTGAAGTGGAAAACCAACTTGATCGAAAAATCAAGAGGCTTAGGTCCGACCATGGTGGAGAGTATTTTTCCAATGAATTTGATGCTTTTTGTGCGGAACATGGTATAATCCATGAGAGGACGCCTCCCTACTCATCTAAGTCAAATGGGGTGGCCGAAAGAAAGAATCATACTCTAACAGATTTGGTTAACGTCATGTTAGACACATCGGGTCTCTCCAAGGCATGGTGGGAGGAGGCGATATTGACAGCATGTCATGTCCTAAACCGAGTCCCCACAAAGAACAAAGAGATAACTCCATTCGAGGAATGGGAGAAGAAAAGGTTAAAACTCTTATCTGCGAACATGGGGTTGTTTGGCGAAAGTCAATGTTCCAATTCCAAAGAAGCGGAAACTTGGACCAAAGACTATGGATTGTGTTGTTCTGGGATATGCTTTTCATAGCATTGGCTATAGATTCTTGGTTGTAAAATCTGAGGTACCTGACATGCATGTCGGTACGATCATGGAGTCGAATGATGCGACTTTATTTGAAGATATTTTTCCCATGAAGGATATGGCTACCTCATCTAATCAGGAGATGCCTAGTTCATCGAACCAGGAACCAGTTACAATTACCGAACCTGTCATTTCGATGGAACACTTTGAAAGTCCTGTGAAGGAGAACAATGAAGTTCCTACTAGGAGCAAGAGACAGAGGAATGCAAAGTCCTTTGGTAATGATTTTCTTGTGTACCTCATAGATGACACTCCCAGTTCTATTTCAGAGGCCTATGCATTTGAAGATGCTGACTACTGGAAGGAAGTGGTTCGTAGCGAGGTGGATTCCATCTTGACGAATGAAACTTGGGAGATAACTGATCGTCCTTATGGGTGCAAACCTATAGGATGTAAATGGATATTCAAGAAGAAGCTTAGGCCTGATGGTACTATTGAAAAGTACAAGGCTCGGCTCGTGGCTAAGTGTTATACCCAAAAGGAAGGTGAAGACTTCTTTGATACTTACTCACCTGTGGCTCGACTGACCACTATTCGAGTTCTACTTTCACTAGCTGCCTCGCATGGACTTCTCGTTCATCAAATGGATGTTAAGACTGCTTTCCTAAATGGAGAGTTGGACGAGGAAATTTATATGAAACAATCAGATGGGTTTGTACTAGATGGTCAGGAAGGAAAAGTGTGCAAGTTGTTCAAGTCTTTGTATGGACTCAAGCAAGCACCTAAATAGTGGCATGAGAAGTTTGAAAGAAGTTTAACAGCTGCAGACTTTGTTGTAAACGAAGCTAACAAATGTGTGTACTATCGCCATGGTGGGGGTGAGGGAGTTATCCTTTGCTTGTATATTGATGACATACTGATTTTCAGAACAAATATGAATGTTATTAAGGAGGTCAAGGATTTCCTATCTCATCGTTTTGAGATGAAGGATTTAGGAGTGGCTGATGTCATTCTAAACATCAAGTTGTTGAGAGACGATGACGGTGGGATTACATTGCTTCAATCTCACTATGTGAAAAAGATCTTGAGTCGCTTTCGCTATAGTGACTGCAAGCCTTCTCCAACACCATATGATGCTAGCGTGCTACTTCAAAAGAATCGAAGAATTGCTAGAGATCAATTGAAATATTCTCAGATTATTGGGTCACTTATGTACTTAGCCAGTGCTACAAGACCTGACATCTCTTTTGCTGTTAGCAAACTAAGTCGGTTTGTCTCAAAACCAGGAGATGTGCATTGGAAAGCTCTAGAAAATTTTTGCGTTATTTGAAAGGCATTGCTAATTATGGAATTCACTACACTGGGCACCCAAAAGTGTTTGAAGGGTA
This sequence comes from Triticum urartu, assembly GCF_056163025.1. Lineage (NCBI taxonomy): Eukaryota > Viridiplantae > Streptophyta > Magnoliopsida > Poales > Poaceae > Triticum > Triticum urartu. Next base: position 619,347,660 of record NC_141875.1, read on the forward strand.
TAGTGACTCAAACTGGATCTCAGATGCTGATGAGATAAAGGCCACGAGCGGATATGTATTCACTCATGGAGGTGGCGCTGTTTTTTGGAAGTCTTCCAAGCAGACCATCTTAACGAGGTCAACAATGGAAGCAAAACTCACAACACTAGATACAACTACGGTCGAAGCAGATTGCCTTCGCCGGCTCTTGAATGACTTGCCGGTTGTTGAGAAACTTGTACCAGGTATCCTTATGAACCGCGATAATCAAACTGTGATCACGAAAGTGAGCAGCTCAAAGGATAACATGAAGTCATCAAGACACGTTCAGAGAAGGTTAAAGTCTGTTAGGAAAATGAAAAACTCCAGAGTTATTGCATTAGATTATATCCAAACGTCTAAAATCTGGCAGATCCTTTTACTAAGGGTCTATCATGTAATGTGATAGATAATGCATCGAGGAAGATGGTATGAGACCCACAATATGAGTTGTTCACAGTGGTAACCTATTTTTGTGATCGGAAATCCCGTGAATTAGATGTGGAAGACAAGTTGTTGATCAACTGAGAGGAGAGTATCCTCACTATTAACAATACCACTCCATGAAGATGCAATACTCTCCTAAAACTGCATGGCAATTTGATTTATATCTTAATGTGTTCTAAGTGGTTCATTTAAGAAGAGATGTTGTCCTGCAGAACATCTTTTGAAGAACACACCTATATAAGTCTGATTGTTAAACGTCGCAATCTATGAGAGTAGGGTTCTCTCTAGTAAACTCATGAAAGGTCTCGGAGTATGACGCATAAGCTCCACCCGCGGGGAAGACCCACGGTAGCCACGTATCGGTCAAGGCTTTATGTGAAGTTAGATTCGCAGAAAACTTGCAGTTCAAGGCCCTGTCCACTGTTCAAGTTGTTTACTAGTGTAGCATAGAGTTCTAGGTGGAAGTTCAACTCAACAGTCTCCACTGCAGTACCGGTATATAAAACAGTGTTTTGGAACCAAAGGCAAATTTTGTGTGCCTCTGGGATCTGCTGGGGGATTGCTGGAATTTGGTCTATTTTGGGCCTAGCCCAATAGCAGTTTCAGAAATTCCTAATAAATCCTAGAGGCCCACACAGCCCATTTGTGCAAGGCAATAGGTGGAACTAAAGTTTAGTCCCACATTGCTAGTTTAGAGGGAGTTGGACCTCTTTATAAGAGAGATTCTTGTTGGAAATATGCCCTAGAGGCAATAATAAAAGCATTATTATTATATTTCCTTGTTCATGATAATTGTCTTTATTCATGCTATAATTGTGTTATCCGGAAATCGTAATACATGTGTGAATAACAGACACCAACATGTCCCTAGTAAGCCTCTAGTTGACTAGCTCGTTGATCAACAGATAGTCATGGTTTCCTGACTATGGACATTGGATGTCATTGATAACGAGATCACATCATTAGGAGAATGATGTGATGGACAAGACCCAATCCTAAACATAGCACAAGATCGTATAGTTCGTTTGCTAGAGTTTTCCAATGTCAAAGTATCTTTTCCTTAGACCATGAGATCGTGTAACTCCCGGATACCGTAGGAGTGCTTTGGGTATACCAAACGTCACAACGTAACTGGGTGACTATAAAGGTAGACTACGGGTATCTCCGAAAGTGTCTGTTGGGTTGACATGAATCAAGACTGGGATTTGTCACTCCGTATGACGGAGAGGTATCGCTGGGCCCACTCGGTAATGCATCATCATATTAAGCTCAAAGTGACCAAGTGTCTGGTCACGGGATCATGCATTACGGTACGAGTAAAGTGACTTGCCGGTAACGAGATTGAACGAGGTATCGGGATGCCGACGATCGAATCTCGGGCAAGTAACATATCGATTGACAAAGGGAATTGCGTACGGGGTTGATTGAATCCTCAACATCGTGGTTCATCCGATGAGATCATCGTGGAGCATGTGGGAGCCAACATGGGTATCCAGATCCCGCTGTTGGTTATTGACTGGAGAGTCGTCTCGGTCATGTCTACTTGTCTCCCGAACCCGTAGGGTCTACACACTTAAGGTTCGGTGGCGCTAGGGTTGTGAAGATATGTATATGCAGAAACCCAAATGTTGTTCGGAGTCCCGGATGAGATCCCGGACGTCACGAGGAGTTCCGGAATGGTCCGGAGGTAAAGAATTATATATAGGAAGTGCTGTTTCGGGCATCGGGACAAGTTTCGGGGTTATCGGTATTGTACCGGGACCATCGGAAGGGTCCCGGGGGTCCACCGGGTGGGGCCACCTATCCCGGAGGGCCCCATGGGCTGAAATAGGATGGAACCCAGCCCATAGTGGGCTGGGGCGCCAGCCCTATAGGCCCATGCGCCTAGGGTTCCACCATGGAAGAGTCCATGTGGTGGAAGGCACCCCTAGGTGCCTTGGGGGGGAGGGAATCCTCCCCTTGGCCGCCGCCCCCCCTAGTAGATCTCATCTACTAGGGCCGGCGCCCCCCCCATGGCACCCCTATATATAGTGGGGGGGATAGGAGGGATTTCAGACCAGCCCCTGGCGCCTCCATCCCCCCCCCCCCCCCCGTTACGTCTCTCCCTCGTAGTCTTGGCGAAGCCCTGCTTCTGTGACGCCCTGCATCCACCACCACGCCGTCGTGCTGCTGGATCTTCATCAACCTCTCCTTCCCCCTTGCTGGATCAAGAAGGAGGAGACGTCTCCCGTCCCGTACGTGTGTTGAACGCGGAGGTGCCGTCCGTTCGGCGCTTGGTCATCGGTGATTTGGATCACGTCGAGTACGACTACATCATCACCGTTCTTTTGAACGCTTCCGTGCGCCATATACAAAGGTATGTAGATGCATCTGATGACTCGTTGCTAGATGAACTCCTAGATGATCTTGGTGAAACGAGTAGGAAAATTTTTGTTTTCTGCAACGTTCCCCAACAGTGGCATCATGAGCTAGGTCTATGCGTAGTTCTTCTTGCGCGAGTAGAACACAATTAGTTGTGGGCATAGATTTGTCAACTTTCTTGCCGTTACTAGTCTTTTCTTGCTTCAGCGGTATTGTGGGATGAAGCGGCCCGGACCAACCTTACACGTACGCTTACGTGAGACCGGTTCCACCGACTAACATGCACTAGTTGCATAAGGTGGCTGGCGGGTGTCTGTCTCTCCCACTTTAGTTGGAGCGGATTCGATGAACAGGGTCCTTATGAAGGGTAAATAGAAGTTGATAAATCACGTTGTGGCTTTAACGTAGGTAAGAAGACGTTCTTGCTAGAACCCTAAATCAGCCACGTAAAACTTGCAACAACAATTAGAGGACGTCTAACTTGTTTTTGCAGCAAGTGGTTTGTGATATGATATGGCCAAAGTTGTGATGAATGATGAATGATCTATATGTGATGTATGAGATGTTCATGCTATTGTAATAGGGATCACGACTTGCATGTCGATGAGTATGACAACCGGCAGGAGCCATATGAGTTGTCTTTATTCTTTTATATGACCTGCGTGTCATCGAGAGACGCCATGTAAATTACTTTACTTTATTGCTAAATGCGTTAGCCATAGTAGTAGAAGTAATAGTTGGCGAGCAACTTCATGGAGACACGATGATGGAGATCATGATGATGGAGATCATGGTGTCAAGCCAGTGACAAGATGATCATGGAGCCCCAAGATGGAGATCAAAGGAGCTATGTGATATTGGCCATATCATGTCACGTTTATTATTTGATTGCATATGATGTTTATCATGTTTTTGCATCTTGTTTACTTAGAACGACGGTAGTAAATAAGATGATCCCTCATAACAATATCAAGAAGTGTTCTCCCCTAACTGTGCACCGTTGCTAAAGTTCGTCGTTTCTAAGCACGCCGTGATGATCGGGTGTGATGGATCCTTACGTTCACATACAACGGGTGTAAGACAGTTTTACACATGCAAAACACTTAGGGTTAACTTGACGAGCCTAGCATGTGTATAGACATGGCCTCGGAACACAGTAGACCGAAAGGTCGAGCATGAGTCGTATAGAAGATACGATCAACATGAAGATGTTCACCGACGTTGGCTAGTCCGTCTCACATGATGATCGGACACGGCCTAGTTGACTCGGATCATGTAATACTTAGATGACTAGAGGGATGTCTAATCTAAGTGGGAGTTCATTAATAATTTGATTAGATGAACTTAATTATCATGAACTTAGTCTAAAATCTTTGCAATATGTCTTGTAGATCAAATGGCCAACGTAGTCCTCAACTTCAACGCGTTCCTAGAGAAAACCAAGCTGAAAGACGATGGCAGCAACTATACGGACTGGGTCCGGAACCTGAGGATCATCCTCATAGCTGCCAAGAAAGATTATGTCCTACAAGCACCGCTAGGTGAAGCTCCCGTCCCACAGAACCAAGACGTTATGAACGCTTGGCAGACACGTGCTGATGACTACTCCCTCGTTCAGTGCGGCATGCTTTACAGCTTAGAGCCGGGGCTCCAAAAACGTTTTGAGAGACATGGAGCATACGAGATGTTCGAAGAGCTGAAAATGGTTTTTCAAGCTCATGCCCGGATCGAGAGATATGAAATCTCCGATAAGTTCTTCAGTTGTAAGATGGAGGAAAATAGTTCTGTCAGTGAGCACATACTCACTATGTCTGGGTTACATAACCGCTTGTCTCAGCTGGGAGTTAATCTCCCGGATGATGCGGTCATTGACAGAATCCTCCAGTCGCTTCCACCAAGCTACAAGAGCTTTGTGATGAATTTCAACATGCAGGGGATGCAAAAGACCATTCCTGAGTTGTTCTCAATGCTGAAATCAGCGGAGGTAGAAGTCAAGAAGGAACATCAAGTGTTGATGGTCAATAAAACCACTAAGTTCAAGAAAGGCAAGGGTAAAAAGAACTTCAAGAAGGACGGCAAGGAGGTTGCCGCGCCCGGCAAGCAAGCTGCCGGGAAGAAGCCAAAGAATGGACCCAAGCCCGAGACTGAGTGCTTTTATTGCAAAGGGAAGGGTCACTGGAAGCGGAACTGCCCTAAATACTTAGCGGACAAGAAGGCCGGCAACACCAAAGGTATATTTGATATACATGTAATTGATGTGTACCTTACCAGTACTCGTAGTGACTCCTGGGTATTTGATACCGGTGCCGTTGCTCATATTTGTAACTCACAGCAGGAGCTGCGGAATAAACGGAGACTGGCGAAGGACGAGGTGACGATGCGCGTCGGGAATGGTTCCAAGGTTGATGTGATCGCCGTCGGCACGCTGCCTCTACATTTACCTACGGGATTAGTTTTAAACCTCAATAACTGTTATTTAGTGCCAGCTTTGAGCATGAACATTGTATCGGGATCTTGTTTAATTCGAGATGGCTACTCATTTAAATCTGAGAATAATGGTTGTTCCATTTATATGAGAGATATGTTTTATGGTCATGCTCCTATGGTGAATGGTTTATTCTTAATGAATCTCGAGCGTATTGCTACACATATTCATAGTGTGAGTACCAGAAGGAGTAAAGTTGATAATGATAGTACCACATACTTGTGGCACTGCCACCTTGGTCACATAGGTGTCAAACGCATGAAGAAGCTCCATGCAGATGGACTTTTAGAGTCTCTTGATTATGAATCATTTGACACATGCGAACCATGCCTCATGGGTAAGATGACCAAGACTCCGTTCTCAGGAACCATGGAGCGAGCAACCGACTTATTGGAAATCATACATATTGATGTGTGCGGTCCAATGAGTGTTGAGGCTCGCGGTGGCTATCGTTATGTTCTCACGCTCACTGATGATTTAAGTAGATATGGGTATATCTACTTAATGAAACACAAGTCTGAAACCTTTGAAAAGTTCAAGGAATTTCAGAGTGAGGTTGAAAATCAACGTGACAGGAAAATCAAGTTTCTACGATCAGATCGTGGAGGAGAATACTTGAGTCACGAGTTTGGCACACACTTAAGAAAATGTGGAATAGTTTCACAACTCACGCCGCCTGGAACACCTCAGCGTAACGGTGTGTCCGAACGTCGTAATCGCACTCTATTGGATATGGTGCGGTCTATGATGTCTCTTACTGATTTACCGCTATCTTTTTGGGGCTATGCTTTAGAGACTGCCGCATTCACTTTAAATAGGGCTCCGTCGAAATCCGTTGAGACGACACCGTTTGAATTATGGTTTGGTAAGAAACCTAAGTTGTCGTTTCTGAAAGTTTGGGGATGCGATGCTTATGTCAAGAAACTTCAACCTGAAAAGCTCGAACCCAAATCGGAAAAATGTGTCTTCATAGGATACCCAAAAGAAACTGTTGGGTACACCTTCTACCTCAGATCCGAAGGCAAGATCTTTGTTGCCAAGAATGGGTCCTTTCTAGAGAAAGAGTTTCTCTCTAAAGAAGTAAGTGGGAGGAAAGTAGAGCTTGATGAAGTATTACCTCTTGAACCGGTAAATGGCGCAACTCAAGAAAATGTTCCTGAGGTGCCTGCACCGACTAGAGAGGAAGTTAATGATAATGATCAAGATACTTCTGATCAAGCTCCTACTGAAATTCGAAGGTCCACAAGGACACGTTCCGCACCAGAGTGGTACGGCAACCCTGTCTTGGAAATCATGTTGTTAGACAACGGTGAACCTTCGAACTATGAAGAAGCGATGGCGGGCCCGGATTCCGACAAATGGCTAGAAGCCATGAAATCCGAGATAGGATCCATGTATGAAAACGAAGTATGGACTTTGACTGACTTACCCGTTGAACGGCGAGCCATAGAAAATAAATGGATCTTTAAGAAGAAGACAGACGCGGATGGTAATGTGACCATCTATAAAGCTCGGCTTGTCGCTAAGGGTTATCGACAAGTTCAAGGGGTTGACTACGATGAGACTTTCTCACCGGTAGCGAAGCTGAAGTCCGTCCGAATCATGTTAGCGATTGCCGCATTCTATGATTATGAGATATGGCAAATGGACGTCAAAACGGCATTCCTTAATGGTTTCCTTAAGGAAGAATTGTATATGATGCAGCCGGAAGGTTTTGTCGATCCTAAGAATGCTGACAAGGTGTGCAAGCTCCAACGCTCGATTTATGGGCTGGTGCAAGCATCTCGGAGTTGGAACATTCGCTTTGATGAGATGATCAAAGCGTTTGGGTTCACGCAGACTTATGGAGAAGTCTGCGTTTACAAGAAAGTGAGTGGGAGCTCTGTAGCATTTCTCATATTATATGTAGATGACATACTATTGATGGGAAATGATATAGAACTCTTGGACAGCATCAAGGCCTACTTGAATAAGAGTTTTTCAATGAAGGACCTTGGAGAAGCTGCTTATATATTAGGCATCAAGATCTATAGAGATAGATCGAAACGCCTCATAGGTCTTTCACAAAGCACATACCTTGATAAGATATTGAAGAAGTTCAATATGGATCATTCTAAGAAGGGGTTCTTACCTGTATTACAGGGTGTGAAATTGAGTTCAGCTCAATGTCCGACCACGACAGAAGATATAGAAGAGATGAGTGTCATCCCCTATGCCTCGGCCATAGGGTCTATTATGTATGCCATGCTGTGTACCAGACCTGATGTAAACCTTGCCGTAAGTTTGGTAGGAAGGTACCAAAGTAATCCCGGCAAGGAACACTGGACAGCGGTCAAGAATATCCTGAAGTACCTGAAAAGGACTAAGGAAATGTTTCTCGTTTATGGAGGTGACGAAGAGCTCGTCGTAAAGGGTTACGTCGACGCTAGCTTCGACACAGATCCGGATGACTCTAAGTCACAAACCGGATACGTGTATATTTTGAATGGTGGGGCAGTAAGCTGGTGCAGTTGCAAGCAAAGCGTCGTGGCGGGATCTACATGTGAAGCGGAGTACATGGCAGCCTCGGAGGCAGCACATGAAGCAATATGGGTGAAGGAGTTCATCACCGACCTAGGAGTCATACCCAATGCGTCGGGGCCGATCAAGCTCTTCTGTGACAACACTGGAGCTATTGCTCTTGCCAAGGAGCCCAGGTTTCACAAGAAGACAAGGCACATCAAGCGTCGCTTCAACTCCATTCGTGAAAATGTTCAAGATGGAGACATAGAAATTTGTAAAGTACATACGGACCTAAATGTAGCGGATCCGTTGACTAAACCTCTCCCTAGAGCAAAACATGATCAACACCAGAATTCCATGGGTGTTCGATTCATCACAATGTAACTAGATTATTGACTCTAGTGCAAGTGGGAGACTGTTGGAAATATGCCCTAGAGGCAATAATAAAAGCATTATTATTATATTTCCTTGTTCATGATAATTGTCTTTATTCATGCTATAATTGTGTTATCCGGAAATCGTAATACATGTGTGAATAACAGACACCAACATGTCCCTAGTAAGCCTCTAGTTGACTAGCTCGTTGATCAACAGATAGTCATGGTTTCCTGACTATGGACATTGGATGTCATTGATAACGAGATCACATCATTAGGAGAATGATGTGATGGACAAGACCCAATCCTAAACATAGCACAAGATCATATAGTTCGTTTGCTAGAGTTTTCCAATGTCAAAGTATCTTTTCCTTAGACCATGAGATCGTGTAACTCCCGGGTACCGTAGGAGTGCTTTGGGTATACCAAATGTCACAACGTAACTGGGTGACTATAAAGGTAGACTACGGGTATCTCCGAAAGTGTCTGTTGGGTTGACATGAATCAAGACTGGGATTTGTCACTCCGTATGACGGAGAGGTATCGCTGGGCCCACTCGGTAATGCATCATCATATTGAGCTCAAAGTGACCAAGTGTCTGGTCACGGGATCATGCATTACGGTACGAGTAAAGTGACTTGCCGGTAACGAGATTGAACGAGGTATTGGGATGCCGACGATCGAATCTCGGGCAAGTAACATATCGATTGACAAAGGGAATTGCGTACGGGGTTGATTGAATCCTCGACATCGTGGTTCATCCGATGAGATCATCGTGGAGCATGTGGGAGCCAACATGGGTATCCAGATCCCGCTGTTGGTTATTGACTGGAGAGTCGTCTCGGTCATGTCTGCTTGTCTCCCGAACCCGTAGGGTCTACACACTTAAGGTTCGGTGACGCTAGGGTTGTGAAGATATGTATATGCAGAAACCCGAATGTTGTTCGGAGTCCCGGATGAGATCCCGGACGTCCGGAGGTAAAGAATTATATATAGGAAGTGCTGTTTCGGGCATCGGGACAAGTTTCGGGGTTATCGGTATTGTACCGGGACCACCGGAAGGGTCCCGGGGGTCCACCGGGTGGGGCCACCTATCCTGGAGGGCCCCATGGGCTGAAATAGGATGGAACCCAGCCCATAGTGGGCTGGGGCGCCAGCCCCTATAGGCCCATGCGCCTAGGGTTCCACCATGAAAGAGTCCATGTGGTGGAAGGCACCCCTAGGTGCCTTGGGGGGGAGGGAATCCTCCCCTTGGCCGCCGCCCCCCCTAGTAGATCTCATCTACTAGGGCCGGCGCCCCCCCCCATGGCACCCCTATATATAGTGGGGGGAGAGGAGGGATTTCAGACCAGCCCCTGGCGCCTCCATCCCCCCCCTCCGTTACGTCTCTCCCTCGTAGTCTTGGCGAAGCCCTGCTTCTGTGACGCCCTGCATCCACCACCACGCCGTCGTGCTGCTGGATCTTCATCAACCTCTCCTCCCCCCTTGCTGGATCAAGAAGGAGGAGACGTCTCCCGTCCCGTACGTGTGTTGAACGCGGAGGTGCCGTCCGTTCGGCGCTTGGTCATCGGTGATTTGGATCACGTCGAGTATGACTACATCATCACCGTTCTTTTGAACGCTTCCGTGCGCCATCTACAAAGGTATGTAGATGCATCCGATGACTCGTTGCTAGATGAACTCCTAGATGATCTTGGTGAAACGTGTAGGAAATTTTTTGTTTTCTGCAACGTTCCCCAACAATTCTTTCCTCACTTGTATGAGCATGAGAACAAGAGGGACATCCACGTGCGCTCCTCCTCCGCCGGCCGCCTCGTCACGCCGCGCCGCGCCGTGGGTTGGGAATGAGCCGAGCCGATGTCTAAGTTTTTGCCACGCACTACGGGTATACGAAAGGTCACACGGAAGCTGAAAAGTTTTTATGATAGTGGAGTTTGAATGCGAACGGTGCAGCCCTTCAGCTGCTGGCTGTTCGATTCATCTTCGTCTCTTCGTTTCACCTTCCGTTGCTGCCCTCTCGCCTCCTTCTCTTGCGCCTATGAAAGAAAGGTCGCTCCTCTCAGAGAGACGCACCAGAACTTCTCATTCCTCTCACCACCGGTTCCAATCTCTAAGTTGCTGCTGTCTTCCTCATCCCGGCTTGCGGCGTGCACAATGAGTCAGGACAGTAGGCCTCCGAAATCGCACCTCTTTGAGTCCTGTACGGGAGAAGGGTGATAAGGTTTTTGGGGAGCGCTCAGCGCGACTACTGACTTCTTCGTCACGAACGCCCCGGACTCCGACGACTACTTCCCCGACGACAACTACTTCCTCGACGTCGACAACCTCCTCGACGACATGGCTGGCGAGGACACCGACCCCAAGTCCAGTATTGCAGTTGCTGCTGTCACGTATGTGTTCTTCTTCTTTCTGTCAGATGTCATGCCACAGTTTTCCGTACTAGCACTTGTCCTACATGTGTTAGGTTCTACTCCATATATGCGACTACCTCTACTGCCTGCTCTAGATATGCTAGGCTACAGTTCATATATGCAGATATTATTTACCTTCTCTCTGTTAGAACGCATGACTCGTTTTATCACTGCTATATTAGTCGTCCTTTATCTAATATTTCTGTCAATAAAATCATTTGATAAATTGCTCATATTTCCAAAACAAGCTGCGCAGCGTTCTTCTCGAACATACTCTCACTCGAAGGAGCAGCGGGGCCTTTGCTGAGCTGGTGCTGTCCAAGATCAGCAAGGTGTTGGTGGAGTTAGGGCATCTCCAGCCGTTGGCCCCCCAGGGGGCGTCTAAAAGCGCCGCCTGGGGGTGAGCTGGCGAAAAAAATGGCCCTGGGGGCGAGTCGGTCCCCAGCCGTCGGCCCCTAGGGCCGCCCCCAGGCGCGTATTTAAAAAAAGGATCGTTCGGCGAAGTTATGATAAAAACTAGTTAAATTTCGGCCAAACATGGCAAATTTCGGTGAAATTCGCGCATTTTCATTACATTAACCTAATCTAAAAAAGAAAATGGCTGAAGTCGTTGCTGCCGTCGCCGCCATCGTCGTCGTCGGACTTCTCCTCCTTGACGCGGGCGCCCCTTCCCGGCGTCACCATGGCAGACTGGCGGCGGCGCGTCGTCGTCGTCGTCGCTGTCGCATAAGACGACGACCCCGTCTTCAACGCGGCCGCGTCGGCGCTCCTCGAAGCGGCGCATGGCGGCGCGCTGGCGTTCCTTCTCCTTCTCCCGGCGCGCCTTCTCCATCGCAATGGAGTCCTGGCGCGCCCATTCTAGGACCGCGTCGTCGTCGTCGAACTCCGGCTCCGTCTTCATCGGCGCCAGCCCCGGCTCCATTTTCGGCTTGACGAAGCGCGGAGGAGCCGACGAGGAGGGGGCGCGCCGGCCGCCCTCGTTGATGACGATGCCGACGCTGCGAGTGCGCCGACCGATTGGCGTCTCCGCCGCGGGCTCGGCCTTGACGCCGAGAAGCGCCGGAGAACCGGAGGAGTGGGAAGATGAGCGAGAGGAGGAAGACGAGGAGGAGGCGAACCTCCTTGGCGCCCATGCGCGTCGGTGTTGCGACGGGGCGGCCCCCGTCGCAGGATAGGTGAACGGCGGGTTGTTGCCGCCGTCGAGGTGCGTCAGCACACCCTCCAGTATGCGGCCCGGGACGCCCCACCACAGGTGGCGCCGCACGCTTTCTTCACGCCGCCGACCACCGGCGCGTCGTTGGTGGAGGCCAAGCGCTGCTGCTGGCGGCGCTGGAAGTACCCCGCCAAGCCGCGTGATTGTCAGCGGCGTACTGGGGGAGGGAGCGCTCGTCGTCGGTCAGGGAGGCGCGCGTGACCTCGGCCTCCTCGGCGAAGTACGTGGGCTTCGCCACGGCGTCGGGTAACGGGGGAACGGGCACTCCCCCGTCGCTGAGCCGCCACCCCGTCGGCCCGGCGCGCATGTCCGGCGGTGCCGGGATGTTCGCCTGGAACAGGAGCCAGGACTCCTGTTCGCGGAGCGAACGCCGGCCGAAGCCGTTCGCCGCCGCCTCGTCTCCGGGGAAGCGCTCTGCCATGGCGACGGGCTCGGCGGTGGTAGAGAGGGAGAGAGAGGGGCTACCGGTGGCGCTCGGGAGAGGAAGACGGAGACGGAGAGAGAGGGGCTGGGCGGCGGCGAGGGGCGAGTCTGGTGTGGGCACCGACGAGAACCGCTGGCTTTTATAGCCGCTCCGTGCCGTGTGTACGCGCGCGAGGGTGGGGAGGCGTCGGCGCGCCGTCCCGAGACGCGCCGCCCGTGAGGAATCAATGGCAAGGCTGACCGGCGGCAGCCTTGCCATTGATTCTCCGCGGGAACCGAGGCAGTTGGGGGGAAGACGAGCCACCGTGTCCCTGACGCGGCTGGCCCGCGGCTTTTTCGCGCCAAAACAGTTCGCCCCGGCGCCCCCGGGCGCCCCCCTAGCGCGTCGGGTTCGGCCTAGGTCCGTCGGCGCTGTTTTCGGCTCAGGCCGGCGAAAATCGGGCTCCTGGGGGCGCGACTGGGCCGTTTTTTCGGCGTCGGCGCAAAAAAACACCTGGGAAGGCCTTCCTGGAGGCGCGGCTGGAGATGCCCTTAGTGTCGGCGCTGCGAAGGGAGATGGAAAAGGCATGTATGCCAGTGGAGAAGGGCACCTGCCCATCCCCAACTTGATCAGTGGGTGTATGCTCCAGGAAGATGATGTGATGTGTGCAGTTTATCCGTACTAATCTGCATGAGATGGGGTGTGATAATGATCATTGAGTCAAATCTACATGAGCCGGGGGTGTGATAATCAAATGAGTCGCAAGCATGTCATACGAGTGGGACGTAGTTTTTATCTCCACGAGTCCAGGTTATATAGTTTTCCAGCTCTGGTCAGCTGAGCTAATTGAGATGTATTTGAACTTTTTGAACTTTATATATAATAGAGGTGTTAATGTGAGATACTCGAGTGAACCAACCCCTTCAGTACACACTTTTATAAGCTCCCTCAGTCATCTGTATCACTGTATGGTTAGACAAGAGTGTTGCCGGGAGGCTTTTTTCGAAGCAAGCAAGATGTATCTTAACCTTTTTGGGTGTCTACCTTACTACTGGTCCTTGTGAAGTGAGATACTGGAGTAAACCAAGTGCAAATTTTGTCGATCCCGAGCATGCTCTCGCGAGAAGGAGTAGGGACACCGTGGTTGAGCTGGTGCTGTCAAAGATCAGCAAGCTGATGGAGGAGCTAGGATCGGTGTTGCCATCGGAGATTGAAGTGGCATGCATGGCCATGGAGGAAGGCAAAACTAAGATCCATGATCTAATCGTGGGTAGTAGGTCGTTCTCCCTGTACCGGTTCGTTCATGAGGAGCCCATTTTGCTGCAAGCTCCTAACCGGTGAGATGCCCATGGCACGCGACAATAAATGCGGCAAGGTATTCATAGGCATCTGCCATGGCAAGCTCATTGACTCCATGCCGAAGTTGTTTACCGGGCTACTACTTTCATGGAGGGTAGTATTGTTTACACGAGCAGGGGTACATGTAGCATGCTGCCATGATGATCTTTCCCTCACCTCCTGTTCGATCTCAAATATAGAGTACAAACGATTTCATGCACAATTCATAATGGACAAGGAAACAAATTCTACCAGCACAACTCAAGAAAGACATACAATCCCATCCAGCACATATATAAACTCGGTGTAAAGAATTTTACCATATTTTCAACGTAAACACAGTTTCAGTCACTATGTACCAAGTTATCTAAATAAGAGATTCCGTACACATGCAGAAGCTCCATCCATCTCCCTCAAGGCAACAGTTTTTCTGAATTCCAGGACATGGTAGGCAAAGCCTATTTGAGTTCCGTCGTATCTACATGTTTAACACACGCAAACACTTATCATCATTTCCTTCTCTGAGGATCCCGACTAAGACCATGTTTCCTCAAAGTTCTGATATAATTTCGTGATAGACTGAATTTGTTAGAACCCAGATGGTGCAAGTAATCCCAAGTGAAGATCCCAGTCTTGTGCAAATCATCAAACAGTATCCTGTGGTCCAAAAGAGTCGCTATAGATGAGACTTGCAGACAAAAGCAAATTAATAGTTTCTGAGAGATAGAGATGGCACAACCAACTATTTTCTGCAGGAGGCATACTATTGTCCGAAGTAGATAAATCTCCATGAAATCTATTCTACAAAAAATATGACCCTCACCGGACTCCATAGTTTCCTATTGATTCAGCTGACATTATTCCAACATGTCGGCGCCCAAATATAACCTGGCATAATTTAAAGGGTTAAATACTTAGCAAACAACTAAATACACACCACCAAAATATGCTAGTAATATTATAAAGGGGTATTGTTCCAAGGTTTTGTAGGACAGGTCAACATTCCAGGGTTAGCAAACGGCTCTAAACTTGCCATAGAAGCATCAGGCCCTTACCAACTGAGAAAAAATGGTTTCCCCACTTCAAGTGGTGAAAAGGAATACAGAAGATACAGTAAAAGTTTACCTTCTCGCCAGCTATTGATCTGATCTTGCTGTCAGCTGCTGGACTGTAGACTCTGAGAAACTCAGCCGACAGATGGAATGTACTGCCATCTGCAAATTGAACCTCTACCTGAGAACAACCAGAAACATAGTTCAAATCACTGATATGAGATAGGACATTTGCAGCAAGTTAGTATCAGGGAGGAATAATTTCCTAGCAATTTTTGCAACCAACTTTATGTGCTAAACTGCTAATGGTTATCACATTCAGACAAAGCGAGTCTTTCTCTGTAACAAATTGTTGTGTGTAAGTTTGTTTCAGTCATACCAGATGCCTGATGCTTTAGGGTTGTAGACAGAAATAAGATTGAATATCAAGATTCTCTGTAGCAAGTTGTCGTGTGTAAGTTTGCTTCAGTCATAGCAGATGCCTGATGCTTTAGGGTCGCAGACAGAAATAAGATTGAACATCAAGATCCTCTGGTGCTAGGTTACATTCCAAATTCATCGCCAGATAATAATATCACACAGCGCTTTGTTAACGATTGATCCGTCAAGATACCAGCAATAGCCAGCCAATGGAGATAACTGAATGAATTTGTGAATTCTGGATAAGGTCATTGAAATGCATACGTGCCGAAAATACAGTACGACTGGTGAGGAATGGATAACCAATCAGATGCCAGATTCCAGAGCTCTCAGCAAGGAGAATGCGAGGCAAATGTCGCTTTCCCCTACCAGATTGGGAGGGAGCTCGCCATGGACCGCACGGCAGGATTTCACGTCAGTTTCAGCGCTCACAAGTGGCGCATTACCATCACACGGAATGTCTTTTTTCCTGCGCTGCCGTGGAAGCGTGAACTTTTACATTTCAGCTGAAACTGGAAGCACTGAACGGCTAAGACGGCTAGACGACCAATCAGAGCAGTTACCACCAACCCACGGTAGCACAGAAGAGCAGGAATCAGGTAAATCTGAGGGGATCTGAGGAGGAGGAAAACGTCGCTGCAGGGAGGGAAGAAGGGGGAAGGGGCAAGCGACTCACGGATTTGGGCGGGTGCAGCGCGAGCTTCTTCAGGCGCGGGGGCTGCGCCGCCGCCGCGTGGCACAGCCGCCGGGCAGCCGCGCCCGCCCTCGCCGCCGCCATGGAGAGCTACTGACTAGCTCACACAGAAGCAGAGCCGGCAAGAGGAGCGACGCGATCACAGCCGTCCGTCCACGACCACGTGGTGGAAGCGTTTTCTCTTTTCTGTGGCCGGCAAAGGCCCACGCCTTTCCCACTTTCCGCCTTCGCCCCAGCTCGCCGCCCACGCACGCGCAGCGCCCAGCCGCTTGGAGCCACGAGTCGGATGTTGCGGCGCGCGTCATTAAGGCAGGGGGGCATCTAGATTCTAGACTGTATCCATCCATTCCCCTCTCCGGCGACCGCAATGCCGCCGCCGCTGGCGCAGGTGCAGGAGCTGCGGGACCGCCTCTCCGACCGGTTCCGGCCGTGGAGCCGCTCCGCGCAGTTCTGGGTCCGCGCCGTCGACATCTACGGCAGCTACAAGGTACGTGCGGGGAGGACGGGCCTTCCCCTGTTCCATCGGCGCCTCCGCCCGCGCGCGCGCCAGGTGTTCGGTTCTATGCGTGTGAGCTCACCGTGGTGTTTCGTTGGCTGGTTTGGTCGGTCTTCAGGTGTGCCAGCTGCGCACGGGGTTCGTCAAGGATGAGGAGGAGCGGGAGGCCATGTGGGAGCAGCAGCATGAGATCGGCGCCCAGAAGATGTACTCGCTCTGCTCCGAGCTCGGCGGCCTCTTCCTCAAGGTCCCTCCCTGCCTGCTGCTTTCTGTGTTCCCCTCTGATCGGTCGTCTTTCCTACTTTTTTTTACATGAATCGGAGGATCATTTTAAGAAGCTTCGCTAACTCCAACAGATGCCACAGCCTAGCTATACTCACATTCTTTCACCTTTTATCTCGATTAGGCTGCTCAAATTCTGGGCAAGCCCGATTTGGCGCCGACGGCCTGGGTGAAGAGGCTTGTTACATTGTGCGACAAGGCTCCGTCCACGCCGATCGAAGTTGTCAGAGATGTTGTAGAGAAACAGTTCTGCAAGAGCTTTGATGAGATATTCGATTTCTTTGAAGTTGAGCCTGTTGGGTCTGCTTCTATTGCACAGGTTCGTGTTTAGGTACTTCTCTTGGCTGAAGATCCGGTGAATTGTAACATTGGTGCTCTGCATGATTTTTCTTTTCAGTCTTGGGCCTATGCATGTGCCATTCGTTTCCCTGTGCCACTACATTTTATTGTAAAAATAATTGCAATAGCCTCTCACTCAATAGGCTTCATATTTGGTTAGGTGCACCGAGCGAGGCTTAAATCATCAAAGACAGATGTTGCTGTCAAGGTACGACTTAGGACTGCATGTATGTGTTCCATAAACGGTTGTTTCCTTATCTGATATGCTCTGATGTGCCCTAGTGGATCTGGTTCTATCCAGGTTCAACATCCAGGAGCTGAACAATTGATGATGGTTGATATCCGGAACATGCAAGCATTTGCCTTGTTCTTACAGAAATATGACATCAACTTTGATCTGTTCTCCGCCACAAAAGAGATGGAAAAGCAGGTTTTTGTTTAGTTCACTAGTACTTTTGTTATTTTTGCTTCTCCTAGTATACTTCTCTGCACCTGCTCTAAACCATCTAGAAATATTGAGCCTCTTGTGGTTTTTATTATTCTCTTTTTTTGTAAATTAAGGCAGACTGGCCTGTATGTTCAAATGTAATCATTTACTCTGTGATAAAAATGGGGTGTCATTTAAAGTGAATGGAGATTTTGTTATAAAATGATGGATCATATCCACACATCCACAAGTGGACTAAACTGGGCCACTAAGGCTATTTACTTACTGGAAAAATAAATAAGTGCAATCTCAGTATTCAACATCTGGACCATTAGAAACAAGATAAGATAACCATTTACTGGGACATTATTAGTGTTTTTTTTACTATTAGTATTCGATTGTAGCAGGCCAGATATCTGTATACTGCGAAGCATAAAGTTGCATGATGCGTCTCCTATACGAGTATATGTTATGTGAGTGCCAGTTTGGTTCTTATGCGCCAAGAGATACGAGAAAGTATAATTTGTTTTCATAAGAATGTGCACCTTTTCTGAGATCAAAACTAATAATTTAACCATTTTCTGTGAATTATTGATCTTTTGGCTTCATTGTTTCCATAGATATGCTATGAGTTTGATTTTGTGCGAGAAGCGAGAGCAATGGAAAGAATACGAGAATTCTTACGTGTCAGCAATAAGAAACCTCCAGTTATGGTGCCTCGTGTGATTCCTGGAATGATTAGCAGGTACATTGTCATATCTTCTTAATCAGCAAAACCTGTTTTTCAGGTTTTACTGAATCCTACTTCTGCACCACAGTTACAAGTAAATAAAAAGCTTGCATCATTCGGAAGGATTCATTAGAGAAGTTATAATGGGTCATCTGGTAGTTGCAGGCTTTGCTTCTGTTACAAAAACGATATCCTCTGTGAGGCTTCCTTACATATAATGAATACTTGCATTAGTCTGTACTGGTCAGACAGGCATTAAATATGTTATGTAATTGGTTTACCCTTTATCTGTCCTTTAATCTATAATTTTATTGATCTAGCTGCCCCTCTATCTTGCGTTCCTCCGGCTGAATTCTAATGTGTTGTCTGGTTAGGATTTTTAGAGTTCATGAGCGAATCACTATCCATCATGAATTCATTTATTTTTGCCACTTCATCACATCAAAAGTGTGTTGCTGATTTTATACCATGCCTTGTTATTCTTCTTGTACTACAAATGTAGGAAATGTGTCATTTGTATGAACTTATTTCCTTTTATACAAATGAAAAGCTCATTAGCAAGTTAGGCACTGTATTAGTCAATGAGAATAGAGTTCTTACAATCGCGCAAGACCTGCTTCGACACGCAGGGCGGTACACAATGTTAGGAGTAAACCACGTCTAGGTGTGGTGACCAGCGTGTGTGTGTGGCGCATGCAGCAGACGAGGAAATTAATTAGTCATGGATAGACTCCAGTTAGTTAGCTAGGCATGAGGTTGTTAGCTGCTTCTTAGGAACGGCTGGGTCTTCGTGGCTGGTAGTAGAAAGCTACGTGAGCGCTGGATCGTGGACGTGCATGTCGGTTGTGTCGTTAATAGCCAGCATAGTGGCCTGGTGATCCATTCGTGCGTGTGTTAGTGGCCGGTGTGTGGCCGTGGCCTGATCATGCGTGCGTGTTACTGGGTATAACCCCCCCCCCCCCTCCTACAGTACTGGGCAAGGCCATGGACCATAGAATTGCTTTTTCTCTGAATATTTTGCCCTTTGATGTTGGGCAGATCTCTGGCAATAGTGACTTCATTTTGTTGAGCCACAACTCTGTCTTCTGTTTCTTTGCAAAATGTACATGTCATCAGTTTGTCTTACTTCATTTTGTTGAGACATTTTTTTTCTTTGATAGGGAGGTCTTGGTCATGGAATTCATACAAGGAACTCCAATAATGAATCTCAGCAGTGAAATGTCTAAAAGAGGAATTGATCCTGCTGGTAAGCTTGCAGCAATGGCAAAGCAGTAAGCCCCTTCATCCCAAAAGAGTATGGTTCTCATTTCCTTATTTTATGAGGCATACTCTCTCTCTCTCTCTCTCTCACACACACACACACACACACACACATAGCTATTGCCCTCCTTATATTTGTATTAAATTTAATTTTTATGTCAAACATGTCCTTTCTTCAATTCCTTTGAGTGCTCTAGCCATCTCAAAAGATATATTCTCCTTTAATGCAGGAAGATTCTGACGGATCTTACACTTGCTTATGGCCAAATGATCTTGAAGGATGGCTTTTTCCATGCAGATCCACACCCAGGAAACATCCTTATCTGCAACAACACAGAGGCAAGTGATGCTTATTACAAAAATGTCAAGATATTTCCTTATGGCAAAGACCTATTTTTAGATGAATATTCTTTAATGGTGACCCTCTATTAGGTAGCTTTGCTTGACTATGGACAAGTGAAAGAAATGCCAGAGGATTTACGACTGGCTTATGCAAATCTTGTCATTGCCATGGCCGATGATGACCTTTTGAGAACTAAAGAAAGTCTCAGGTAAACTCAATCTCTTTTTATGTTATGTCATTTTTCATGTGATAATTAGATCTATACAAGGACAGTAAATTCAAATCAATAGTCCTAGTTAAAAAAAAATCGACTGCTGGCCTGATATTCCTTAAGGGACCCTCTGTGCCCTCTCCATATTCTGGCTGTGGATCTCCTGCAAGCCATCATCAACAAGGCCTGTCAGATCTGCTCAAGTAACTTCTTCACATTGCTGAGGTGGATTTTCCATTATCCTGTACACACACGACATGCCCTTGGTCATGCAGGCCTGTCCTCGCCAGCTTCTTTACCTCAAAGGGCTTCTTGAGACTTTTGGCAAATTGGCTGGTTTATGTGTGCTATCCATCAATATTCCAGAAGGCAGAACTCAATACCTGGCTGGCCTTTTTCACTGTTTTTTCTCTTTCTTGAACACTGGCACCTTTCCTTCGACGTATGTAAGGCTCCCTCTTGACCTGTCAAGATCCAAAATCTGTGATTATGCCCCCTCAATGAGCGTATTGAACGAAGGCGTATATCGAACTCTTCCTTCCTTTTCCTTGGGCAACACATCCTTGTCGCTAGATCTGTCCTTAGCCTGCTGCCCACCCAAATTGCTCCTTGAGGTTGCCAGAGGGGGTTAAAGAAACTATTGACTGCGCTTGCTGTATATACCTGTGGGAAATTCGGAAATCATGATTAGATCTAAATTGATGGCTACCTGGAACAAGGTCTGCAAGCCGAAGCTGAATGGTGGTTGGTATCCTGATTTCTCAGTCCAGAATGAGCTCCTCTCCTGAAATTCCGTAGTAAATTGTACAACAAGCTCGACATCCCCTTGGTACAACTTGTCTAGAAACACTACGTGAGGTTGGTCTGCACGCCTTCAGCTCTACAGGTTCATTCTTGTGGAAGGACACCACCATTCTTTCTGACAAACTCCTTAACAATGCAAGCTGTAGCATCACTCGGGGGGACACATGTCACGCCCCAGCCAGGGATTTGAGGTGGATAGGGGTGGAAATGGCTAGGGTTCGTCGAGTTCATCAGGGGAAGAGGAAAATCACCAGGGAAGGAGACGAGATACACTAACTACTTTACTCTAAAGCTGTATCTCTTCTCTTGCTTTCTTTCCAAGCCGAAATGGCATATATAGAGTTCATTACAATGGTTCCCTGTAGCCAGGTGCTTCTAATTGGAATGTAAAAGTAAACAGTGAATAAGTGCTGTAGTATAGTAACAGTCTGTATCGAATCTCCCTTCATTCACTCTCACAAGATCTTGGCCGTCCGTTAACTGAACCAACAAGTGTCGAATATTTTGGACACTGCGCTCGTCAGGCTTAAGTGTATTGACTGACGGCACTGACAATGCCATCCACTTGAGATCAGCCTTATCCTCATGGCTTGAACGATGGAAAAGTCGTCTTGATATTGCCATGTTCGGTAACTAATGGAACATGAGGGAGTGGAACAGCATGTTTGCCAACATGTTCTTTGGGCTAGCTGATTGGAACACAAGATGAATTGCTGCTGTATCTGGTTGCTGCAGTTTATAGGACACCTGACCAATTCTCTGTAGCACTTTAAAAGGTCCATAATACTTAGATCGCAGTTTCAACGACCCCCTTAACCCAAATGCATTCTGGCGATAAGGTTGGATTCTGATATAAACCATTGCTCCTTCCTTCAATTGTCTTTCTGTCCTTAACTTGTCAGCTTGCATTTTCATGCATTCTTGAGCAACTTGGAGATTTTCTTTCAGCTTGTGCAGAACTGTTAACTGAACTGCTGGACTGAATGTATCTGTTTTGGGTGTACCTTCAGTTGCCATTCTGATTTGATGGTACCATGATATTAGATCCAGCTTGCAGAAGATTTTTGCTCCATGTAGTTCATCCAGAAGATCCTCAAATATTGGCATTGGGTACTTATTCTTGATTGTGATAGAGTTCAGTTCTCTAGTCAACACACAGTCTCCAACTGCCATCTTTCTTTTCTAACCATAACAGCAAGAGAAGAATAAGGACTCAAGCTCGGTTGTATATGTCCATGGATTTAATCATTTTCTTGATTATCTCCTGCATCGCCCCTTTTTGCATGTGTGGAACTCTATAAGGTCTGAGGTTAGGTGGTTGAGCTCCAGCAGTCAAAGGGATTTTGTGGTTGCAATCCCTGTTTGGAGGCAGTGATGTAGGTTCAGAAAAGACCAGAGGGAAGTTATCCAGTATATTCTGAACAAGGGGGTTCTGAATGTTTGTAGTCACTGGTTCCTCTGTTTCTAGTGCATACATCTGTATAATATATCCCATCACAGGTTTAGTCAACATATTGCTCATAGCAGTAGGTGTAACCAGGGACTTAGCAGGAGCTGTATTGTGATCAGTGAAAACAATAGGAAGACCATTTCTGTGCACGGTCAAAGTTCTCATGTCGAAATCCATTGTAATAGGACTGACTTTACACATTCAATCACATCCCAAAATGATATCATAACTGTGGAGGGGCAGGGTTTTAAAGACAGAAGAAAACTTCTTTCCCTGAATGAAGTAGGCAGTGAGAGGGACAATGGCAGTAGACTGTAATCGTTCCCCACCAGCCACACTGACCCTCTTAACTGGTGTACTGTGTAAATGACAGTTAGCAGTAAGAGCAAAGTCATAGTTAATAAAAGTGTGTGAACTGCCACTATCCGCAAGCGCCACTGCTTGATGTCCCCCCATGTTAATCACCAGTGAAAATGTAGCAGGGCCTCCTGTGCCAGCTACCGCATGACAAGATATCAACATAACTTCAGATTTTTGCTCTGGGTGTTCTGGAGTATTAGGAGCTGTGTGATAAGCTTGATCTGGTGTAGGTGAAGTCTCTTGTTCCTCTAATTCAACTGTATCATCATCAATCTCCTGCATGATATGGAGAGTTCTGCCTCGTCTACATCTATGCTCTCTGTTCCAAGGTTCTTTACAATACCAACATTGTCTTACTCAGGGCCTGTTCTGAAACCATCTAACTTCTCAACTTCTCATATCTAGCTTCTTATCCGGCTTCTTGCTTCAGCTGGCGATGTGAAAACGTTCTGGAGCGCCAACAGCTTCTCCCAGCGACTGGATGACCAGACAGCCCAGCTGGGGCGCTCAAGGCCCGCTTCTGCCACCTTGGGCCGGCTGGAAAGGGCCCATTTCGGACCAAACTGCTAGGGCGTCAATGGCGCTGGGGCCAGATCCTCCAAGCCACGGAGTCGCAGCTCCGTGTACCAGGCGCGACGGACGGCGGAGACGACGGGATCCGGCCAGAGGCGACCGGATCTGTAGTCAGAGTCGACGATTTGGCCGGCGGCGGGGGCTGTTGGGCGTGGCGGCGGCGGTAGGGTTACAGAGGAGAAATGAGGGGGAGGGAGTTGTCAGCGAGCGGGCTGTTCTGCGGGATCGAGCGAGGGGAAGGTGAGCGAAACGTTTTCTTGGTGGTGGCAATTCGGCCGTAAATATCAGCAACTTCAGATTCACAAAAAGGGGAAGCTGGGAATCGGTCGCTTTGCAAAAATGAACTACAGCCCATCGTGGCTTCCTGGATTTCGGCTTCGGGAAGCTATATCGTTCGGGATGGCTTCGAGCAGAATTTTTTAGAAGTGTGGAGTGGGAGGAGATCAGAACAGGCCCTCAGTCTGATTCCCAGCTGGATGAACTCGCTCAGCATGGTTTCTGTTAAAGTGTGGTCTGTGAGGAGTAGGGGCAAATGTTGCTCTTGGTTTCTGCATAGTGGATTAATAATAAGCCTTCTTTGCATTAGCAGCATTTTCATACATCTTTGCATACCAATAAGCTTCCAGCACTCTCCTAGGTCTCTGACCACTCACGTCATGCTTAATGTCTGCTTGAAGGCCACCTGTAAAACAGCTCATAATGAAGCTTTCACAAGATTGCAGAAAGTCGCCTAGGTCACAAGATCGCACTCCCCTAGGTCTCTAAGCCTTCTTTGTATTAAATTTGTGTTTGTCGAGTTCGACAGTGGAAAAGGAAAATCGCCAGGGAAGGAGGCGAGATACACTAACTACTTTACTCTAAAGTTGTATCTCTTCTCTTACTTTCTTAACAAGCCAAAACAGCATATATAGAGTTCGTTACAATGGTTCCCTGTAGCTGGGCTCTTTTAATTGGAATGTAAAAGTAAACAGTGAATAAGTGCTGTAGTAAGTAGTAACAGTCTGTATTGGATCTCCCTTCATTCACTCTCACAAGATCTTGGCCGTCGTTAACTGAACCCACAAGTGTCGAATATTTTGGACAATGGGCTCGTCAAGCTTAAGTGTATTGACTGACAGTACTGACAACACAACCCTCTTAGGCTCCCCCCTCCATCTCTCTTTATCTCTCTGTCTGAGTCGCTAGACCTTTTCCACTTTTCTATCCGTTGAAGCTTTTGATGAACTTCAAGAGTTAAGGCGGCTCCTCATTGTAAATCTAATTCTCCCCTCCCTCCCTGAGCCGCTAGACCTTTTTCTACCTTACTCTCTTCATTCAAGCTTTATATGAACTACATGAGTTCATGCATCTGATACCTGAAGTTACTCCTGGGCGAACACCTTCTACTATTCCAAGAAATTCTATAATCTTGCTTTCCAGCACAGTCAGACACCAGCTTATCTCGTGTTTGGATATCCAAATGCACTTCCAAACTGAAGATTTCTCATGGCTTCTTCTCAGCGACAGGGATATGCTCGTTCACCGAAACTATCAAGTAGGTGAAGATTCCAACTGCGTCCTTTGTACTGCTGGCAGCCTAAAAACCAGGGATCGTCTATTTTGGAGGTGCCCCTTCAGCACCTCCTGCTGGCAAGCTATCTGCATTCAGCTAGACGTCACCTTGGATTGCAATCACATGATCAGCGTGGCCAAAATCGCCTTCAGCAAGCCTTTCTCATTGGAGGCTTTCATCATTGCAGCATGGAACAGACCATTTATGAACAAAGGAACACTGAAATTGTCAACAGCATCATCCCTAGTTTAGGCTCCTTAAAAAATATCTCCTTGCCCTTTTATTTAAAATGAAAGAGGGTGTTGAGGGCCGCACAGTTTTCAGTTAAAACAGAAATTTCAGTTTTTTTATGTGCTAGTTTGTAAGAGAACAATCTTGGGCCAATGGGTCAGCATAATAAATATTTTTAATGGAGTCATGATTTGTTGGTGAGTAACTGTTGGCATATTACTTGTTTTTCTTATGGATTTATCAAATGTTTCAGTGAATTTGGTTTCAAAACATGGAGTATAGCAGACAATGAGCTAGAAGAACTGTTTCAGTTATCTCTTAGAATGTTTGATACAAGATTACCGCCTGGAGTAACCGTGCTCTCGCCCTTTGCTGATGATTCTTCACTGAATAAAGTTGGAGTAGAGGTATGCGACTGTATTATCTGCACTTCCATAGTTCAAACATGAAAGACAATTGGCATATGTTGTTGCTCCTCCATTTACTTGAAAACTCTTACAGGCATACAAATGATTTGTGTATTGGTGCAGTTTAACTTCCTTCTAAAATGTCTTCTTTCTATTTGCTTTCCTACTTGAAGAGCTTCCCAGAGGAATTATTTTCGGTGCTTCGAACGATACAACTGTTGCGCGGGCTGACTGTAGGGATGGGCCTCCGTTTTTCTTGTGCTCAGCAATGGAAACCAATTGCTGAGGAAGCTTTGTTAAAGGCTGGGAGAATAAAAGGTAGTACTTTCAGCATATTGGTACATCTGTCGATGAGTCAAATCTAATCAGCAAGCATCATGGTTTCCATTGTGCTGCTTGCTACAGCTCTTTATATCCATAGTGTCTTTCAGGTTGACTAACTTGAACTATTTGTGTTCTTGTTCAGATGTAAAATCAAGAAGACCAAGAAGAAGTTTCCTTAGAAGGTTCTTTTAGGGAAGTAGAGATGACGACAGCCAAAGAACCGATATGTAAATCATTTTGTAACGAACTGGCAGTAACCAAAAGGCATTTTTTTTTTTACCTTTTTGCGAGGTTGTAGTGCAGGAGCATTTGATACTGATTATTTGTTTGTCTTTGATCACAAATTATATATAATATGACGAGAAACATGTAATTTTAAGGAAGGAAAGAAATCAGAGAAAAATATATAATTTCATTTGGGCTTTCCTTGTTTGGTTCAGAAGGTTTGGGATTTTATTAGAAAGTGAATAGGTTCTGTTAGCATCTACTCCCTCAGTCCCAAAATAAGTATCAGTAATTTAGTATAACTTTGTAGTAACACTTATTTTGGGACGGAGGGAGTACTAGACATGATTTTACGCTGAAAGCTACTCACATAAGAAGAAGAAAAGAGGATAATGCATATGGAAGTGAAGTAAATCCAGATTTCACCAGGTTTCACTTATCCCTTTTGAGACGCCCTGACAGATTTTTTTACCTCGTTTAAAAGTTGTGGCACATTTGCAGACATGGAGTTTCTTAGATCGGCCTCATATGAGCTCGGGTGAGCAGGGTAAAAAGAAATATAAGAAAATAAAGGAAAACAAAAAAGAAAACGAAAATTTTAAAAATAAGAAAACAACAAAAAGAAAAACACGGAGAAAGAAAAAGAAAAACCGGAAGGGGAGTCTCCAGTCCCGAATAGCTTACGTGGGCTGGCCCGTCATCTTCGCGTAGCGATCGTACGCGCTACAATAGCAACCTATGCGCCAAATAGGATATGCCATTTCTCCACACTCCACAGGTCCTTCGTTATCTCGGCCAAATTATCTCCACAGGAACGACGTGGTCATCCACAACCTCGTCTCCGTCAGGCACATGATGCCCAGACGAGGCCTGCCCAGGAGTCAAATCAAACTCCGGGAAGGGCCGAGCAGCGAGGCCTTGGTCCAAAGTCACCCAGGGGCCCGAGAGGCTGAGAGGCATCGCTCTCCTGAGAGAGAGCCAGCGTGTCGGGGAAAAAAGTGCAGACCGTGCGCAAACTCGCGCTCCTGCGTGCCGGATACGACTGTGCGCGCTCCGCATCCGACGGAAGACGCTCGGCTGCTCTGGTTTCGTCCCCTCGGCTCGATCACAGTTCCGCTCCAGTAGCGTGCAATCCCATCTGTCTTTCCCGAGCACACGGGCATGGCGCACGACCCAGCCCATGATCTCACATTCTCACGACCACGAGTTGCCTGCCGCCCACCACGACGCCGCCGCAATCCCTCGTGCGCCGAGCTCCTCGGCATGCCGCACGGCCGCCTCCGTCATGTCTCCCTTGCTCTTGCTGTCTTTTGATCTGTCAAGTTGCCGAAGAGACGAGGACTCAAGCATGTACATCAATGGACACGTTGCAGCACGAGTATTATGCCGCCGCCTTCCCATCAATTCTAGAGCACCGTCGCCCCGCGTTACCGAACGGCGCATATATATAGTAGGAAAAACGACGGCACAAGATGGCCAACGAGATCAGAGTGACCATGAAAATCTAGTCGTCGAACTGCAGCATTGGCAGCACCAACTACGCACCCGTGAGCTAAGAGAATTAATTAACGAGACCATGCCTAGCGCCGCTACCGGTCCCTCGAGACTGCACGACAACGAGCGCGCGCCCGGAGCAGGCGTGCTGCGTACAGGTCACCGCCGTCGAGGAAAGAAGAGCGCCGTGACCGCCGTCGGGGCACACTTCGCCGGCGCTATTCGTCGACGACTGGGCCAAGGGGACGAAACCAGAAGCGGCCGCGCGTCCTCCGTAGGATGCCGAGCACGGACAGGTCTCAGCAAATCGTATCCTGACATCCGGTACGCAGGGACGTCGGCCTGCACAGATTTTTTTTCTTTTTCTTTTGGCGTGGGTGTTGACGCTTGCCCTGTGCAGCTATCATCAGCGGTGGGATCCACCTGCTGCATGGCGCCAGCAGTACCAGCCTACCAGGGTACCATACCATGGACGGCTTCGGCTTTGCTTGGTCGGGCAGCACGGGCTGGGGCTGCAGGGTGCGCGCAGCTTGCGGAAGGGGCAAGGAGCAGGGCGTCGATCAAAAGCGCTCAAGCCTCGGGGCGATCGCCTTTCACCGAAACGGCAAGCGCGTCCACAGGAGTGCGCAGGCCGGATGGCACCAAAGTGGGCAGGCTCGGCAGCAGCCATGCGGACCGGGCCCGCGGCCAGTGGCCCCGGGGCGTTACTGAGCGACGGCGTGCGCTGCGGCAAGAGAGCGAGCACCCCCTGCGAAGCAACGGACTTCGCTACACCTAAACCTCGGAATGGTTTGGACTGAAACTATAGTTTCAGATCGGTTTTCCTATTGGTCTCCTTTGGTTTGGATTAAATGGGCTGGCCTCCTAATGTAGACTGAGACTGGTTTGGTTTGGGTTTTTCTTATTGTCGGCTTGGTCTGGTTTGGTCTGGTCATAGACCAAACGGTCTCAAACCGTTCCAACCCATGGATTGAGAACTAAATCAGCGACCAGATTCCCTTCCGGATCAAAGAAAGCATGCATTGGTAACGTCCTCCTCGTCTTCTCCACTGCCGGTGTCGACCATGCTCCTGCTCTCTCAATGACATGTCCATGCTCTGTCATGTACCTGATCGGCGTGTACTGCACCAACACGGAGACGCAGACCAGCATCGACCAAGTTCTTTGGGCGCTCGTCTCGCGAGCCTCGGCTTACTACGGCACGGCCATCGTCTGCTCCTCCTCCTCGGCAATCTGGAGCCTTGTGCAGTGCTGCGGCAATGTCCCCCGGCAGGACTGAGCGCTCTGCGTGGCCGCGGCAGTGCGGGCACGGGCCACAGGCTAAGCCTTCTCCTCAACACCCAGAACACCACCGGCATGGACCTGGTCACTTTCGACCGAGCGCAGGGGAAGTTCATGTCCGGCAACGCCGCGAACAATGAGCTGGCAACGGACACGGTGCATCTCAGATGCGGCGGCGGCGGAACCATGACGACCATCTACAGGCTTGGGTATTGCGCTAGGGACATCACGGCGGCGGACTGCGGGCTGTGCGTGGCGCACACAGTGGCCGAGCTGCCCAACTACTGTCAGACCGCATGATATACAACAGTTGCATGGTGCTCTATGAGGTGTACCGCTACTTCTTCCCGCTCAACGGGGCCGGCGAGTTGGCCCACGAGGTCGGACAGTGCAAACAGGATCTCCTTAACCCGTGATGGATGGAGTTAGCTATAGTCAACTACAGTGCTTATATCTAGCATTATAGGATGTTCTATGTACTATGCACGTACATTGTGGTGAGTAACATGCACATGCAGCAGCAGCTAATTGCCCTTCCAACGCCTCTCTTCTCTTCCCGTAGTAATCGGACACACCCTTGGTTTGAAACTTCAGTTTCAGACTCTATGCGGGTGAATAATTTGGATTGGTTTGGCTTGAAAATACGTACAGTTTAGATTGGTTTGGATTGTAGCATTCACTATTTAGTCTGATTTGGTTTGGTTGATGCCCTTATACCTGTATGGGTTGGGCTGGATTCAATCTGGATTACAAACTATTCCCAGGCTTAGCTACACCTACGACGTAGGCTTAGTCCAACTCCAACGCACGACCGCAAAGGGACGTTCAATTTGTTCCGATTATGTCCGTTTGCATCGGCAAAACGAACATGCGTGTCTATTTGTGGCCGTCCGCTGGCCGGTGCACCCAACGTTGCGACACACTTTTGGCAAAAGCGTCCGGGTTTAAATTTAAATTTAAATTCAAATCTAAAAAAGACATAAAAAGCAATTTAAACAATAATTATATATTACAATAAAGTTCTCACGGCCAAACTGTCCACGTGCATTAAACTTAAAACATAAAAAACGAACTTAAACTTCAAATAAAACCCTAGATCGGCCATCACCGTCGTCCTCACGGCATGCCGTCGTCGTCTCCCTTGTCTGTGCTAAGGTCGATGAAGCGATGCAGCTACCACAGGTGGGCTGGTGGCGCCTGCACTACAAGGGGCGGCGGTGGCACGCGGGATGGTGACCATGTGTCGGCCCCAACCCACACGGCCGGTGCTGACACCAACTCCGGCGTACATGGCAGGGTCATAGTCCATGACTAGGACTGGCCCGCCGCCTCCGGGGCTCCGCATCGTTCGGCTCCTCCATCCCCTCGAGTCTGGGGTGGCGACGTCGTCGGCGACCGACAGTGCCATCTACACATCAAGGACGTCCCACTGGCCCGCTCGTACTCCCTCTTGGAGTCCTTAAGCACCCTTCACACCAGCTCCTCCTCCTCTTCGGCCGTCATCGGTTGATGCAGTGGCGGCGGGGGCGGCGAGGGCGTGCGTGCGTGCGACCTGGCATGCCCGCGTGCACTTGGAGGGCTGGGAGCACGCTCACGGGCCGGTGGCGGGATATGAGCACGACCGGCAAAATATGTCTGCCGCCGCATGTCCTGCTCATCACGGAGCCAAGTATCCCAAAGGGGTGACTCCACATCGTACCTTGGGTCGTCGAGGAGATGCACCGGGATCTGACATCGTCGGCGGTTGCTCTCCAAGAGGCGGGCACAGACGCTCATCAGGACGACTGACACGGGCATCCTGCCAAGGAAGCAGGGTGGTTGTCTCCCAGTTTCGTCGGCAAATCTGGATCTTCACATACGACCTGATGCGCGACGAGGCCACCGAGTTGGAGAAGTCGCCGACGCTCCTCGGCCCCTGCGAACCAGAGGACAAGCCCGCCTCGTGGTTGTGCTTGGCCTTCTTGCCGGGGACCCACTTCCACATACCCATTGTGGGTGGTG
This sequence comes from Triticum urartu, assembly GCF_056163025.1. NCBI lineage: Eukaryota > Viridiplantae > Streptophyta > Magnoliopsida > Poales > Poaceae > Triticum > Triticum urartu. The sequence goes on from NC_141875.1 coordinate 619,378,171, forward strand.
GCGGTGACCGGCGAGGTGCTCTAGGGCTTATCGGGGTTGGATGGGGCAGAAAGGGTGTGTGGAAGGTGGCGAAGCGGCAGTGTAAAGACGAGGTGGACTGGACGGTCCATGGCTTGGACATTTAGAAGGACACTTGGTGCGGATGGGTGGCTAACAAGCGTGCCCTTCCCGTGCAACTTAAATGGGGCCGGTGGTGAGTAGTTGGACGGCCGACACACGGGCCCGATGGAGAACAAGGAGAGAACGTGTGTGTCCGTTCGCTGTCTGTCTGGACGCAAACTCAGAGCAATTTTTCTCAGGAAATGGATCGAGCTGGACACAAAACAGACACAATTTAGGGTTGGGGTCGTGCGTTGGGCCGTCGCATTTGTCCGTTCCGCACCAAACGGACCGAAACAGACGAAATGGGGTTACAATGTTGGAGTTGCCCTTACTTAAGAAAAAGGGTTTCCCCCCGCTTTAGATTATAAAGCAACGTCCAACCGATACAACCAGCTTGCTGAGGCCGCAGCACAATCAAGCCCAAAAGAAAAAAGAGAGAAAGAAAAAAGAAACAAATGCCGACGCCGGCAGCTCAACTAAGTGAAGATGACCGACACCCGCTGCACCCACCGAAGAAGAACCACCGCCCGCCAAGCACTCCAAAGCCTCGCGTACCAAGCAACATCTTCAGGAAGAAATGCGACGACGACGACGCTGCTGCCCGGACAAGTCCTAGGGGTTTCCCCAGTACGCGGATGGTTGTGGGGAAGGGGTATCACCGACGCCCCTCAGGAGGGTCCGGCAACGCCCACGGGCGCAACCGCGCCGGTGGAGAACGAGCCGCCAGAGATTTCTCTTGCCCTGAAACCACCATCGCCAACTCAGACAATCGAAAGCGCACCGTCCAACATGCCGCCCACCAGCCTGTGCCACCACGGATATCACACCATTTTCACCGTATCTATGAGGCCGCCAGCACGAGACCTGGAGCTAGGACGAGAAGACATCGGGCTCGGAGGCAACCGCAACGCAGCCGACAGGAGGGAACAACCTCCACCGCCGCGCGGAGCCGACCGGACATAGCGACAGGGACTTGCCAGACCACCATCGGCCCGGCCGGACCCCAACGGGTCCGGACATTCCCTGCAGCCACGCTACAGCACACCGGCCGCCGGAGCCACCACCACCGCAACCACGGCCACCTCGTCTCACCACCAGGGAGCCACGCCGTCGCGCCCCGGACCGCAGGCCCGCCCCAGCCCAGATGGGGCCCGATAGGGCCCAGATCTGGGCCGAGCAGGCGCAGCCGGCCAGCCGCCCACCGCACCGCCCCGCAGCCAACGGCCACGCCGGTGCATCGAGGGCACCCGAGGCACGCAGAACTCCGCCGTCGGGCCTCACCGCCGCCAGCCGAGCAACACTGCCGCCGGGCAGGAGGGAGCCCCGACTCCCCCTCTAGGCGCGCGGGGAAGGAACGTCCGCCGCCGTCGGCGCCACCCGGGCACGCCGGAGGCCGCTGCCGGCGGCGGCGAAGGGAGATGAAGGAGGAGGGCGCCGAGACAGGGAGGAGGGCAGGGGATGCTCCGCCGCCTCGGGGGGGGGGGGGGGGGTGGGGCGACAGGAGCGCCGGGGGAGGGGAGGAGGAGGGGTAGAGGACCGGGGGGGGGGTGCGCCGGCGGCCGGCCGCGGCGGGGAGGAACCCTAGCACGGGTTGAGGGAGCCCCTCGCTAGTGCGGGTCCTTTCGCTGGAGCTTGTTAACTGTATTGACCAGAACCTCACAATGCTCTCGAGTTGCCCTTACTTCATGAGGGGTTTTATGTAATGATTTGTCAGTTTTTAATTGGTCACTTAGTGGGGGCGTGGGACCCACCCTGAAATTCAGGGGATGTTTGATTAGTAGAAGGAAGGTACGTAGGGTACGTAAGATGCATTACGTAGGTCTAGCATTTTTGGCGAAGCAACAATAGCGGTAGACCCTAGGGGACCCGTCTTCGGCGCTCACAGTGTTAGGGGCAGTAACGCCTACAAACCCGGCAGTCCGCAGCAGCGCGCCACCTATAAGAGAGAGTCATGGAGGCTGCATCAACACGGCGTTGTCACACGTCGTCGGCGAGGCCAATGGCGGAGCCAACATCCAAAGATGGGTGTACAAAGTCTCCTAAAATTCCTAGCTTTATCACATTTCCTTATTTATTTGTTGTATATTGAGAGAGGCGTTTTGGAGGCCAGCTCCATAAAGGCCTTTATTTTTGAAAAATTCAAATTCAAATTTTTATGGTTTAAAAAATTCTGAAAAAATGCGTATATGTAAGGATGTAACCCACATGTGTGTAAAAATTCATGATGAAATACCTTGAGTTGTGACCTGTATAAAAAAGACAAATTCATGGCCTGGGAGGATGAATAGTATCGTGTGTTAAACAACCTCAGATTTGTCTTTTTTGCATAGCCCTCATTTCAATGTATTTTGAACTGAAAATTTAGACACATGTGTGTTATGCCTTCATGTATATCTGTATTTATTTTCAGAATTTTTTGAAATGTAAAAATATGAATTTTGATGAAATTTCAAATTTGAATTTGGAGGCCTTACTGGAGGCCGAGCTCCAAAAGGGATTTCTGATGTATATTGTTCTATGTAAGAAATATGGTATTGAAAATGTTTGCCAAACAATGGGTTTACACTTGCACCCAAATTCTAGTGTAGGCTGCCCATGGGTGAGACCACGCGCCCATGGATGTGTGTGCTCCATGGTGCAGTTGCAGGTCTGGCTGGCGCCACCCCCTTCCGTACAACCTGACAACATTGGATTAGATCCACAAATTGCCACGCTAAACAGTGGCGTGCCGCAAGTGAGGCGGACGAATCGGCCGCCACACTCTGGCGCTAGAAAAGTGCGGCGGGATAGCTTATACTGGTTGGGCGTGGCGGCAAGCAAACAATGCCTTATTTTTATTTGGCACGCCCCATGTGCGGCTCGGCAGCTGCAGGCAGCGATCCAAACACGCCCTATAGACCAACGGGTTTGAGAACGGGGCTGATCATGAACGGTGAGGTCGACCACCGTCGCGGGCTCGCGGCACATCATCTGGGTTCTCCACCCAGGCGTCAGCGATGTAGTAGGAGACAAAGCTTGTCGAGAGTCTCCATGGTCATCTGGTAGATGTCGCACTCCGGGAGGAGAAGCTGCGCCATCTTGCTCGACAACGCTTATGGTTGGATCACCACCTTCATTTTCATTGGCCAAGGCAGTATTGAGGGAATTGACCACGAAGGCTTGCCACTTACTCTACCTTGTCTGTTCAACTTCATCCAACAATGTTTTATCCTTCTTCTTCATCTTGTGGTATCATGTGCATGTGCATGCGGGCTAGCAAATGAACGACATGGTCAATAAGTTGTAACATTGAGCAAATCCGGTCCAATGACGAACACAAAAGACAGCAAACCACAAAACTTACGAGCTCTTGGAGTGTCACACCACTTGGCCACCCGGTATGCACTTGTTTGTAGACGTCACAATACTTATTGGCCACCTCTTAAATGTTGTACCATCGATGGCCGAGCGACTTCGCATTGCGATTATAGATCACTAACGTGCGGCAAAGATCGTACCACTCTTTCTTATGATAGCAGTCATGCACACTTTGTAGAAACACCTCAAAAAGTGCATGGATGAATCCGGATACATATGAACCCACTTTAAAAAACACATTTCTAAATGCTAAAAAAATTAAAAAATGTTGAACAGATACATCTTCATGTTTTATGTGCGTGCATAATGTTTAAAAATAACTTTTTTGTGGCCTGTGCAAAAAAGAAAAAAAATATTATAACCAGTATTTAGAAACACCGAAATTTGTCTTTTTTGCGAAGACAAAACAAAAAGGCACTCACAAAACTTTCTGCCGCGCACACACATTTGCGAACATGTATGCGTGGAATTTTCTTTTGAATTTTTTTGACATTTTAAAATGTGTTTAAAATGCATTTTTCAAAAAGTGGGTGCATATGCCCATGGGTTCAGGATGTGCCGACTCGAAAAACCTAGCCCTTTTACTCCATGCCATGAAATAGATAAATACTAATGGCTAACCATGCCTCACATATTAACTCATCCTCCTTGCTGGACAAAGTTTTCCCCTCTTCTTCCTTGGGTCGGTGGTCGAAGGTGAAGGAGGTTGTTGCATGACGGGTGGAGCTGTTGGGCGGCATAGTACTAGGGCATCTTCAGCTAGGAGGGCAGGGCTGCGATTGCTCGGACAACACTGACCGAGCGGTGCGTTAAGGCTGAAGCGCTCGCCCTAATCGGTCGCCGCCGCATCTCCCGCCCTTTTTTTCTCCTTGCGCACCGACCGTTGCGTTCTATGGATCGGATCTTGTGTGCCGCCACCGGGTCAGGTGGTACGATGAACATCGTCATGGGCTCCTACTGCTGCTCCATCGAAGCAGCGGGAAGGGGCGGGATTTCACACGAAAACATTGATGGGATTGTCCAAATGCATGGGCCCGCCCCTGTTTTTGGTGGGTTCATGTTGTCCAAGTCTTGCATGGCGGACACTCAAACCTCCCGTTTGTTGGGGGGATTTCTATATCTAGTTTGGTCCGGAAAAAATTGGTGATCATCATTGGATGGCCAAAAATGTCTGAAATGTCTCGTCCAAACATTTGTGCGAGGTTTGATGATCTGCCTTAGAGTTGTCGAGTATCTACGGCGCTAATAGACAACCAAACAAATTATGTGCGAACTTTTAAAAAAAGAAAGGAAGTAGAAGGAAGAACTCATGCATAATTTGAACTCTCAAATTTTGTAGGCGGTTCACAATTTTATTATTACGACGTGTAACATTGTTGGGGAACGTTGCATGGAAAATAAAAAAATTTCTACGCACACGCAAAATCCATCCATGGATATGCATAGATACGAGAGGGGAGAGTGTGTCTACGTACCCTCGTAGACCGTAAAGTGGAAGCGTTTATTAACGCGGTTGATGTAGTTGAACACCTTCGCGATCCAACCGATCAAGCACCGAACGTACGGCACCTCTGCGTTCAGCACACGTTCAGCTCGATGACATCCTCGCCTTCTTGATCCAGCAAGATGGGCGAAGTAGTAGATGAGTTCCGGTAGCACGACGGCGTGATAAAGGTGATGATGAACTTGTTCCCGCAGGGCTTCGCTGTGCACTACAGGAAAACTGGACGGAGGATGAAACTGTGGAGACGGGCGCCGCACACGGCTAAGAGATTGTCGTGGGTTTGTGTCGCGCCCCCTCCCTCACACACACACACACACACACACACACACACACACACACACACACACACACACACATATATATATATATATATATATATATATAGGTGGGGGAGGGGAGGCAGCCAGGAGGCGCCCCAAGGTGGCTGGCTGGCCCCCTTGGGCGCCTGCCCTTTGGTGCCCCCTTCCTTCTTTGCTTTTGGGAGGAAGGCAGGAGGGGGTGGCGCCCCCCGTTTCCTTCCTCCTAGGTGGAGGGAAGGAAAGAGGGGCTAGCCCTCTCCCTTACCATCCATAGGGCCGGCGACCAAGAGGAGGGGCGCGCCAGCCCCTTTTGGGCTGGTGTGTTCCCCTCTCTTGGCCCATAAGGCCCATTAACCTCCCGGGACTCCCCGGAACCCCTTCTGGTGATCCGATGGTTACCCGGTACATCACGAAACTTTTTCAGTGTCTAAATAGTATCGTTCTATATATCAATATTTACCTTCGGACCATTCCGGAGCTCCTCGTCATGTCCATGATCTCATCCCGGACTCCGAACAACATTCGTTCACCAAATCACATAATACTATATCATCAACGAACGTTAAGTGTGCGCACCCAATGGGTTCGAGAATGATGTAGACATGACCGAGACTCCTCTTCGGTCAATAACCAATAGCGGAACCTGGATTCCTATATTGGTTCCTACATATTCAACAAAGATTTTTATTGGTCAAACCGTTGTGACAACATACATAATTCCCGTTGTCTGTCGGTATGTTACTTGCCCGAGATTCGACCGTCGGTATCTCCATACCTAGTTCAATCTTGTTACCGGTAAGTCTCTTTACTCGTTCCATAGTACATCACCTTGTAACTAACTCCTTAGTCACTTTGCTTGCAAGCTTCTAATGATGTGTTTTACCGAGAGGGCCCAGAGATACCTCTCTGATACACGGAGTGATAAATCCCAATCTCGATCCATGCGAACTCAATAGACACCTTCGGAGATACCTGTAGAGCATCTTTATAATCACCCAGTTACGTTGTGACGTTTGATAGCACACAAGGCATTCCTCCGGTATCCAGGGGTTGCATGATCTCATGGTCGAAGGAACATGTATTTGACATTAAGTAAGAAGTAGCAATAAACTGAACGATCATATGCTAAGATAATGGATGGGTCTTGTCCATCACATCATTCTCCTAATGATGTGACCCCGTTATCAAATGACAACTCATGTCTATGGTTAGGAAACCTTAACCATCTTTGATCAGCTAGCTAGTCTAGTAGAGGCTTAGTAGGGACACGGTATTTTTATGTATCCACACATGTATTTAAGTTTCCGGTCAATACAGTTCTAGCATGAATAATAAACATTCATCATGATTAAGAAAATATAATAATAACTATTATTGCCTCTAGGGCATATTTCCATAAGTCTCCCACTTGCACTAGAGTCAATAATCTAGTTCACATCGCCATGTAATTAACAACCATAGTTCACATCGTCATGTGACTAACACCCAAAGAGTTTACTAGAGTCAATAATCTAGTTCACATCGCCATGTGATTAACATCCAAAGAGTACTAAGGTGTGATCATGTTTTGATTGTGAGAGAAATTTAGTCAACGGGTCTGCCACATTCAGAGCCATATGTAGTTTGCAAATTTCTATGTCTATAATGCTCTCCGTGGAGCTACTCTAGCTAATTTCACCAACATTCAATACGTATCCAGATTGAGACTCAGAGTCATTTGGAACGATGTCAAAGCTTGCATCGACGTAACCCTTTACGACGAACTCTTTATTGCCTCCATAATCGAGAAACATTTCCTTAGTCCTCTTTAAGGCACCTAAGGATAATTTTGACCGCTGTCCAGTGATCCACTCATGGATCACTATTGTACCCCCTTGCCAAACTCACGGCAAGGCACACAACAGGTCTGGTACATAACATGTCATACGTTATAGAACCTCTGGCCTAGGCATAGGGAATGACTTTCATTCTCTCTCTATCTTCTACCGTGGTTGGGCTTTGAGTCTTACTCAACTTCACGCCTTGCAATATAGACAAGAACCCTTTCTTTGACTGACCCATTTTTGAACTTCTTCAAAACCTTTGTCAAGGCATGTGCTTTGTGAAAGTCATATTATGCACTTCGATCTATCCCTATAGATCTTGATGCCCAATATATATAAGTAGCTTCACTGAGGTCTTTCATTGAAAAACTCTTTTTCAAGTATCCTTTTATGCTATCCAAAAATTCTATATCATTTCCAATCAACAATATGTCATCCACATATAATATCAGAAATGCTACAGAGCTCCCACACACTTTCTTGTAAATACAGGCTTCACCGTAAGTTTGTATAAAACCATATGCTTTGATCACCTCATCAAAGCGTATATTCCAACTCCGAGATGCTTGCACCAGTCCATAGATGGATCACTAGAGCTTGCACACTTTGTCAGCACCTTTAGGATCAACAAAACCTTCTGGTTGCATCATATACAACTCTTCTTTAAGAAATCGATTAAGGAATGCAGTTTTGACGTCCATTTGCCAGATTTCATAATCATAAAATGCGTCAATTGCTAACATGATTCTGACAGACTTAAGCATCACTACAGGTGAGAAAGTCTCATCGTAGTCAACCCCTTGAACTTGTCAAAAACCTTTTGCGACAAGTCAAGCTTTGTAGACATTAACATTACCATCAATGTCAGTCTTCTTCTTGAAGATCCATTTATTTTCTATGGCTTGCCGTTTATTGGACAAGTCCACCAAAGTACACACTTTGTTCTCATACATGGATCATATCTCATATTTTATGGCCTCAAGCCATTTATCAAAATCTAGGCTCATCATAGCTTCTTCATAGTTCGTAGGTTCGCCGTGGTCTAGTAACATGACTTCCAGGATAGGATTACCATACCACTCTGGTGCGTAACGTGTTTTGGTCGACCTACAAAGTTCAGTAGTAACTTGATCTGAAGTTCCATGATCATCATCATTAGCTTCCTCTCTAGTTGGTGTAGGCATCACGAAAACATTTTTACTTGGTGTATTACTTTCCAATTCGAGAGAAGGTACAACTACCACATCAAGTTGTACTTTCCTCCCACTCACTTCTTTCGAGAGAAAGACCTTCTCTAGAAAGGACCCATTCTTGGCAACAAAGATCTTGCCTTCAGATTTGTGGTAGAAGGTATACCCAATGGTCTCTTTAGGGTATCCTATACACACTTTTCCGCTTAGGGTTCCAGCTTATCAGGCTAAAGCTGTTTGACATAAGCATCACATCCCGGAACTTTAAGAAACGACAACTTAGATTTCTTGTCAAACCATAGTTCATACGGCGTCATCTCAACGGATTTAGAGAGTGCCCTATTTAACGTGAATGCGGTTGTCTCTAATGCATAACCCCAAAACGATTGTGGTAAATCAGTAAGAGACATCATAGAACGCACCATATCTAATAAAGTACGATTACGACGTTCGGACACACCATTACTCTATGCTGTTCTAGGTGGCGTGAGAATTGTTTTAAATGAAGGCCAAACTTGTAACTCAAATATTCACCTCCACGATCAGATCATAGAAACTTTATTTTCTTGTTACGATGATTCTCTACTTCACTCTGAAATTCTTTGAACTTTTCAAATGTTTCAGACCTGTGTTTCATTAAGTTGATATACCCATACCTACTCAAATGTTTCAGACTTGTGTTCCAATAAGTCATTAGCTCGCTCCATTGTTCCGGAGAACAGAGTTTTAGTCATCTTGCCCATGAGGCATGGTTCGCAAGTATCAAATGATTCATAATCAAGTGATTACAAAAGTCCATCCGCATGGAGTTTCTTCATGCGCTTTACACAAATATGACCTAAATGGCAGTGCCACAAGTATGTTGCACTATCATTATCAACTTTGCATCTTTTGGCATCAATATTATGAATATGTGTATCACTACGATCGAGATTCAACAAGAACATACCATTCATCAAAAGTGCATGACATAAAAGATATTATTCATATAAATAGAACAACCATTATTCTCGGACTTAAATGAATAAGCATCTCGCAATAAACGAGATCCAGATATAATGTTCATGCTCAACGTTGGCACCAAATAACAATTACTGAGGTATAAAACTAACCCCAAAGGTAGATGTAGAGGTAGCGTGCCGACAACGATCATATCGACCTTGGAACCATTTCCGACGCGCATCGTCACCTCGTCCTTAGGCAATCTTCGTTTATTCTGCAGCTCCTGTTTCGAGTTACAAATATGAGCAACAGAACCAGTATCAAATACCTAGGCGCTATTACGAGCATTAGTAAGGAAGACATCAATAACATGTATATCGAATATACCTTTGTTCACTTTGCCATCCTTCTTATCCGCCAAATACTTGGGGCATTTCCACTTCTAGTGACCATTTCCCTTCCAGTAGAAGCACTCAATTTCAGGCTTGGGTCCAACTTTGGGCTTCTTAACTAGAGTAGCAATTTGCTTTCCATTCTTCTTGAAGTTCCCTTTCTTTCCCTTGCCCTTTTTTCTTGAAACTAGTGATCTTTTTAACCATCAACACTTGATGCTCCTTCCTGATTTCTACCTCCGCCGATTTCAGCATCGGGAATTGTTTTCGTCCTCCCTTGCATATGATAGTTCATCACGAAGCCTTTATAGCTTGGTGGAAGTGATTGGAGAACTCTGTCAATAACACACTCATCTAGAAGCTCAATTCCCAGCTGAGTCAAGTGGTTATGATACCCAGACATTTTGAGTGTGTGTTCACTGATAGAACTGTTCTACTCTATCTTGCAGCTATATAACTTGTTGGAGACTTCATATCTCTCAACCCGGGCATTAGCTTAAAATATCAACTTCAACTCTTGGAACATCTCATATGCTCCGTGACGTTCAAAACATCTTTGAAGTCCCGGTTCTAAGCCGTAAAGCATGGCACACTGAACTGTTGAGTAGTCATTAGATCGAGTCCGCCAGACGTTCATAACATCTGCAGTAGCTCCTGCAGCAGGTCTGTCACCTAGCGGTGTATCAAGTACATAATTCTTCTGTGCAGCAATGAGCATAATCCTCAAGTTACGGACCCAGTACGTGTAGTTGCTACCATCATCTTTCAACTTAGCTTTCTCTAGGAACGCATTAAAATTCAGGGGAACGCTAACACGAGACATTGATCTACAACATAGATATGTAAAAACTATTAAGACTAAGTTCATGATAAATTAAGTTCAATTAATCAAATTACTAATGAACTCCCACTTAACTTGACATCCCTAAAGTTATCTAAGTGATACATGATCCAAATCAACTAACCCATGTATGATCATCACGTGAGATGGGGTAGTCATTGTTGGGGAACGTAGCATAAATTCAAAATTTTCCTACGTGTCACCAAGATCTATCTATGGAGTCATCTAGCAACGAGGGAGGAGTGGATCTACATACCCTTGTAGATCGCGCGCGGAAGCGTTCAAGAGAACGGGGTTGATGGAGTCGTACTCGTCGTGATCCAAATCACCGATGATCCTAGCGCCGAACGGACGGCACCTCCGCGTTCAACACACGTACGGAGCAGCGACGTCTCCTCCTTCTTGATCCAGCAAGGGGGAAGGAGAGGTTGATGAAGATCCAGCAGCACGACGGCGTGGTGGTGGAAGTAGCGGGATTCCAACAGGGCTTCGCCAAGCGCTGCGGGAGGAGGGAGATGTGTCATGGGAGGGAGAGGGAGGCGCCAGGGCTTAGGTGTTGCTGCCCTCCCTTCCCCCCCCTATATATAGGGCCAAGGGAGAGGGGGGCGCAGCCTTGGCCCTTCCTCCAAGGAAGGGTGCGGCCAAGGGAGGAGTCCCTCCTCCCCAAGGCACTTCGGAGGTGCCTTCCCCCTTTAGGACTCTTCCTTTCCCTCTTCTCTTGGCGCATGGGCCTCTTGGGGCTGGTGCCCTTGGCCCATATAGGCCAAGGCGCACCCCCTACAGCCCATGTGGCCCCCCGGGGCAGGTGGCCCCACCCGGTGGACCCCCGGGACCCTTCCGGTGGTCCCGGTACAATACCGGTGACCCCGAAACTTGTCCCGATGGCCGAAATAGCACTTCCTATATATAATTATTTACCTCCGGACCATTCCGGAACTCCTCGTGACGTCCGGGATCTCATCCGGGACTCCGAACAACTTTCGGGTTACCGCATACTAATATCTCTATAACCCTAGCGTCACCGAACCTTAAGTGTGTAGACCCTACGGGTTCGGGAGACATGCAGACATGACCGAGATGACTCTCCGGTCAATAAGCAACAGCGGGATCTGGATACCCATGTTGGCTCCTAAATGTTCCACGATGATCTCATCGGATGAACCACGATGTCAAGGACTTAATCAATCCCGTATACAATTCCCTTTGTCTAGCGGTACGATACTTGCCCGAGATTCGATCGTCGGTATCCCGATACCTTGTTCAATCTCGTTACCGGCAAGTCTCTTTACCCGTTTCGTAACACATCATCCCGCGATCAACTCCTTGATCACATTGTGCACATTATGATGATGTCCTACCGAGTGGGCCCAGAGATACCTCTCCGTTTACACGGAGTGACAAATCCCAGTCTCGATTCGTGCCAACCCAACAGACACTTTCGGAGATACCTGTAGTGTACCTTTATAGCCACCCAGTTACGTTGTGACGTTTGGCACACCCAAAGCACTCCCACGGTATCCGGGAGTTGCACAATCTCATGGTCTAAGGAAATGGTACTTGACATTAGAAAAGCTTTAGCATACGAACTACATGATCTTGTGCTAGGCTTAGGATTGGGTCTTTGTCCATCACATCATTCTCCTAATGATGTGATCCCGTTATCAATGACATCCAATGTCCATGGTCAGGAAACCGTAACCATCTATTGATCAACGAGCTAGTCAACTAGAGGCTTATTAGGGACATGGTGTTGTCTATGTATCCACACATGTATCTGAGTTTCCTATCAATACAATTCTAGCATGGATAATAAACGATTATCATGAACAAGGAAATATAATAATAACTAATTTATTATTGCCTCTAGGGCATATTTGCAACAGTCTCCCACTTGCACTAGAGTCAATAATCCAGTTCACATCAATATGTGATTAACACTCAAGGTCACATCCCCATGTGACTAACACCCAAAGAGTTTACTAGAGTCAATAATCTAGTTCACATTACCATGTGATCAACACTCGATGAGTTCTGGGTTTGATCATGTTATGCTTGTGAGAGATGTTATAGTCAACGGGTCTGCAACATTCAGATCCGTATGTACTTCGCAAATATCTATGTCATCTTGTAGATGCAGCTACTACGCTATATTTGGAGCCATTTCAAATAATTGTTCTACTTGGAGCTATTCTAAATTGTTGCTCCATTATATGTATCCGGTATCTCTACTCAGAGCTATCTGGATAGGTGTTAAGCTTGCATCGACGTAACTCTTTACGTCGAACTCTTTATCACCTCCATAACCGAGAAACATATCCTTATTCCTCTAAGGATAATTTAGACCTCTATCTGGTAATCTACTCCTAGATTACCTTTGTACCCTCTTGCCAGATATGTGGCAAGGCACACATCAGGTGCGGTACTCAGCATGGCATACCGTATAGAGCCTATGACAAAAGCATAGGGGACGACCTTCGTCCTTCCTCTTTCTTCTGCCGTGGTCGAGCTTTAAGTCTTAACTTCATACCTTACAACTCAGGCAAGAACTCCTTCTTTGACTGGTCCATCTTGAACACCTTCAAGATCATGTCAAGGTATGTGCTCATTTGAAAGTCCCATTAAGCGTTTTGATCTATCCTTATAGATCTTTATGCTCAATGTTCAAGTAGCTTAATCCAGGCTTTCCATTGAAAAACACTTTCCAAATAACGCTATATGCTTTCCAGAAATTCTACGTCATTTCTGATCAACAATATGTCAGCAACATATATTCATCAGAAATTCTATAGTGCTCCCACTCACTTCTTTGGAAATACAAATTTCTCATAAACTTTGTATACACCCAAAATCTTTGATCATCTCATCAAAGCATACATTCCAACTCCGAGATGCTTACTCCAGTCCTTAGAAGGATTGCTGGAGCTTTGCATACTTATTAGCATCTTTCAGGATTGACAAAACCTTCCGGTTGTATCACATACAACCTTTCCTCAAGAAAATCGTCGAGGAAACAATGTTTTGACATCCTATCTGCAAGATTTCATAAATAATGCAGTAATCGCTAATATAATTCCAACAGACTCTTAGCATCGCTACGAGTGAGAAAGTCTCATCATAGTCAACTCCTTGAACTTGTCAGAAAAAATCTTAATGACAAGTCGAGCTTTCTTAATGGTGATACTTACCATCATTGTCCGTCTTCCTTTTAAAATCCATATGTACCTAACAGCCTTACGACCATCAAGTAGTTCTTCCAAAGTCTACACTTTGTTTTCATATATGGATCCTCTCTCGGATTATATGGCCTCGAGCCATTTTGGAATCCGGGCCCACCATCGCTTCTCCATAGCTCGTAGGTTCATTGTTGTCTAGCAACATGACTTCCAAGACAGGATTACGTACCACTCTGAAGTAGTACGCATCCTTGTCATCCCATGAGGTTTGGTAGTGACTTGATCTGAAGTTTCATGATCACTATCATAAGCTTCCACTTCAATTGGTGTAGGTGCCACAGGAACAACTCCTGTGCCCTGCCACACACTAGTTGAAGAGACGGTTCAATAACCTCATCAAGTCTCCACCATCCTCCCACTCAATTCTTTCGAGAGAAACTTTTCCTCGAGAAAGGACCCGATTCCAGAAACAATCCCTTATTGCTTTCGGATATGAGACAGGAGGTATACCCAACTGTTTTGGGTGTCCTATGAAGATGCATTTATCCGCTTTGGGTTCGAGCTTATCAGCCTGAAACTTTTCACATAAGCGTCGCAGCCCCAAACTTCTAAGAAATGATAGCTTAGGTTTCTCTAAACCATAGTTCATATGGTGTCATCTCATCGGAATTATGTGGTGCCCTATTTAAAGTGAATGTGGTTGTCTTTAATGCCTAACCCATAAACTATCGTGGTAATTCGATAAGAGACATCATGGTATGCATCATATCCAATAGGGTGCAGTTATGATATCCGGACACACCATCACACTATGGTGTTCCAGGCTGTATTAGTTGTGAAACAATTTCCACAGTGTCTTAATTCTGTGCCAAACTCGTAATTCAGATATTCATCTCTATGATCATATCATAGATATTTTATCCTCCTGTCACGATGATCTTTCAACTTCACCCTGAAATTACTTGAACCTTTCAATAATTCACACTCGTGATTCATCAAGTAAATATACTCAACATCTACTCAAATCATCTGTGAAGTAAGAACATAACGATATCCACTACATGCCTCAGCACTCATTGGATTGCACACATCAAAATGTATTACTTCCAACAAGTTTCTTTCTAGTTCCATTTTACTGAAAACGAGGCTTTCAGTCATCTTACCCATGTGGTATGATTTGCATGTCTCAAGTGATTCAAAATCAAGTGAGTCCAAACGGTCCATTTGCATGGAGTTTCTTCATGCATATACACCAATAGACATGGTTCGCATGTCTCAAACCTTTCAAAAATGAGTGAGTCCAAAGATCCATCAACATGGAGCTTCTTCATGCGTTTTATACCGATATGACTTAAGTGGCAGTGCCACAAGTAGGTGGTACTATCATTACTATCTTATATCTTTTGGCATGAACATGTGTATCACTATGATCGAGATTCAATGAACCATTCATTTTAGGTGCAAGACCATTGAAGGTATTATTCAAATAAACAGAGTAACCGTTATACTCCTTAAATGAATAACCGTATTGCGATAGACATAATCCAATCATGTATATACTCAACGCCAACACCAATCTCGATGGTAGAGGGAGCGTGCGATGCTTGATCATATCAACATTGGAAACACTTCCAAGACATATCGTCAGCTCACCTTTAGCTAGTCTCCGTTTATTCTGTAGCTTTTATTTCGAGTTACTAACACTTAGCAACCGAACCGGTATCTAATACCCTGGTGCTACTAGGAGTACTAGTAAAGTACACATCAACACAATGTATATCCAATGTACTTCTATCGACCTTGCCAGCCTTCTCATCTACCAAGTATCTAGGGTAATTCTGCTCCAGTGGCTGTTCCCCTTATTACAGAAGCACTTAGTCTCGGGTTTGGGTTCAACCTTGGATTTCTTCACTAGAGCAGCAGCTGATTTGCCGTTTCATGAAGCATCCCTTTTTGCCCTTGCCCTTCTTGAAACTAGTGGTTTCACCAACCATCAACAATTGATGCTCCTTCTTGATCTCTACTTTTGTGGTGTCAAACATTGCGAATATCTCAAGGGTCATCATATATGTCCCTGATATATTATAGTTCATCATGAAGCTCTAGCAGCTTGGTGGTAATGACTTCGGAGAAACATCACTATCTCATCTGGAAGATCAACTCCCACTCGATTCAAACGATTGTTGTACTCAGACAATCTGAGCACAAGTTCAACAATTGAGCTTTTCTCCCTTAGTTTGCAGGCTAAGAAAATCGTCGGGGGTCTTATACCTCTTGACGTGGGCAAGAGCCTGAAATCCCAATTTCAGCCCTCGAAACATCTCATATGTTTCGCGACGTTTCAAAAACGTCTTCGGTGCCTCAACTCTAAGCCGTTTAACTGAACTATCATGTAGTTATCAAAATGTGTATGTCAGATGTTCGCAACATCCACAGACGACGTTCGAGGTTCAGCACACTGAGCGGTGCATTAAGGACATAAGCCTTCTATGAAGCAATGAGGACAATCCTCAGTTTACAGACCTAGTCCGCATAATTGCTACTATCAACTTTCAACTAAATTTTCTCTAGGAACATATCTGAACAGTAGAACTGAAGCATGAGCTACGACATAATTTGCGAAGACCTTTTGACTATGTTCAGGATAATTAAATTCATCTTATGAACTCCCACTCAGATAGACATCCCTCTAGTCATCTAAGTGATTACATGATCCGAGTCAACTAGGCCGTGTTCGATCATCACGTGAGACGGACTAGTCAACATCGGTGAACATCTTCATGTTGACCGTATCTACCATACGACTCATGCTCGACCTTTCGGTCTCTTGTGTTCCGAGGCCATGTCTGTACATGCTAGGCTCGTCAAGTCAACCTAAGTGTTTCGCATGTGTTCCGAGGCCATGTCTGTACATGCTAGGCTCGTCAACGCCCGTTGTATTCGAACGTAAGAATCTATCACACCCGATCATCACGTGGTGCTTCGAAACGACGAACTTTCGCAACGGTGCACAGTTAGGGGGAACACTTTCTTGAAATTTTAATGAGGGATCATCTTATTTACTACCGTCATTCTAAGCAAATAAGATGTATAAACATGATAAACATCACATGCAATCAAATAGTGACATGATATGGCCAATATCATATTGCTCCTTTTGATCTTCATCTTCGGGGCTCCATGATCATCATCGTCACCGGCATGACACCATGATCTCCATCATCATGATCTCCATCATCGTGTCTCCATGAAGTTGCCTCGCCAACTATTACTTCTACTACTACAGCTAACAGTTAGCAATAAAGTAAAGTAATTACATGACGTTTATGTTGACACACAGGTCATAAATAAATTAAGACAACTCCTATGGCTCCTGCCGGTTGTCATACTCATCGACATGCAAGTCGTGATTCCTATTACAAGAACATGATCATCTCATACATCACATATATCATTCATCACATCCTTTGGCCATATCACATCACATAGCATACCCTGCAAAAACAAGTTAGACGTCCTCTAATTGTTGTTTGCATGTTTTACGTGGCTGCTATGGGTTTCTAGCAAGAACGTTTCTTACCTACGCAAAGACCACAACGTGATATGCCAATTGCTATTTACCCTTCATAAGGACCCTTTTCATCGAATCCGATCCGACTAAAGTGGGAGAGACAGACACCCGCCAGCCACCTTATGCAACTAGTGCATGTCGTCGGTGGAACCGGTCTCACGTAAGAGTACGTGTAAGGTCGGTCCGGGCCGCTTCATCCCACAATGCCACCGAATCAAGATTGGACTAGTAACGGTAAGCATATTGAACAAAATCAACGCCCACAACTACTTTGTGTTCTACTCGTGCATAGAAACTACGCATAGACCTAGCTCATGATGCCACTGTTGGGGAACGTAGCATAAATTCAAAATTTTCCTATGTGTCACCAAGATCTATCTATGGAGTCATCTAGCAACGAGGGAGGAGTGGATCTACATACCCTTGTAGATCGCGCGCGGAAGCGTTCAAGAGAATGGGGTTGATGGAGTCGTACTCGTCGTGATCCAAATCACCGATGATCCTAGCGCCGAACAGACGGCACCTCCGCGTTCAACACACGTACGGAGCAGCAACGTCTCCTCCTTCTTGATCCAGCAAGGGGGAAGGAGAGGTTGATGGAGATCCAGCAGCACGACGGCGTGGTGGTGGAAGTAGCGGGATTCCAACAGGGCTTCGCCAAGCGCTGCGGGAGGAGGGAGATGTGTCATGGGAGGGAGAGGGAGGCGCCAGGGCTTAGGTGTTGCTGCCCTCCCTTCCCCCTACTATATATAGGGCCAAGGGAGAGGGGGGCGCAGCCTTGTCCCTTCCTCCAAGGAAGGGTGCGGCCAAGGGAGGAGTCCCTCCTCCCCAAGGCACCTCGAAGGTGCCTTCCCCCTTTAGGACTCTTCCTTTCACTCTTCTCTTGGCGCATGGGCCTCTTGGGGCTGGTGCCCTTGGCCCATATATGCCAAGGCGCACCCCCTACAGCCCATGTGGCCCCCCGGGGCAGGTGGCCCCACCCGGTGGACCCCCGGGACCCTTCCGGTGGTCCCGGTACAATACCGGTGACCCCGAAACTTGTCCCGATGGCCGAAATAGCACTTCCTATATATAATTCTTTACCTCCGGACCATTCCGGAACTCCTCGTGACGTCCGGGATCTCATCCGGGACTCCAAAAAACTTTCGGGTTACCGCATACTAATATCTCTATAACCCTAGCGTCACCGAACCTTAAGTGTGTAGACCCTACGGGTTCGGGAGACATGCAGATATGACCGAGATGACTCTCCGGTCAATAACCAACAGCGGGATCTGGATACCCATGTTGGCTCCCACATGTTCCACGATGATCTCATCGGATGAACCACGATGTCAAGGACTTAATCAATCCCGTATACAATTCCCTTTGTCTAGCGGTACGATACTTGCCCGAGATTCGATCGTCGGTATCCCGATACCTTGTTCAATCTCGTTACCGGCAAGTCTCTTTACTCGTTTCGTAACACATCATCCCGCGATCAAATCCTTGATCACATTGTGCACATTATGATGATGTCCTACCGAGTGGGCCCAGAGATACCTCTCCGTTTACACGGAGTGACAAATCCCAGTCTCGATTCGTGCCAACCCAACAGACACTTTCGGAGATACCTGTAGTGTACCTTTATAGCCACCCAGTTACGTTGTGACGTTTGGCACACCCAAAGCACTCCTACGGTATCCGGGAGTTGCACAATCTCATGGTCTAAGGAAATGATACTTGACATTAGAAAAGCTTTAGCATACGAACTACATGATCTTGTGCTAGGCTTAGGATTGGGTCTTTGTCCATCACATCATTCTCCTAATGATGTGATCCCGTTATCAATGACATCCAATGTCCATGGTCAGGAAACCGTAACCATCTATTGATCAACGAGCTAGTCAACTAGAGGTTTACTAGGGACATGGTGTTGTCTATGTATCCACACATGTATCTGAGTTTCCTATCAATACAATTCTAGCATGGATAATAAACGATTATCATGAACAAGGAAATATAATAATAACTAATTTATTATTGCCTCTAGGGCATATTTCCAACAGTCATCAATGGTGAACATCTCTATGTTGATCATATCTACTATATGACTCATGTTCGACCTTTCGGTCTCCATTGTTCCGAGATCATGTCTATACATTCTAGGCTCGTCATGTTTAACCCAAGTATTCTACTTGTGTAAAACTGGCTTACACCCATTGTATGTGAACGTAGAGTCTATCACACCTGATCATCACGAGGTGCTTCAAAACGACGAACTTTAGCAACGGCGCATACTTGGGGAGAACACTTTTATCTTGAAATTTAGTGAAGGGATCATCTTATAATGCTACCGTCGTTCTAAGCAAAATAAGATGAATAAAGGATAAACATCACAGAAAATATGTGACATGATATGGCCATCATCATCTTGTGCTTTTGATCTCCATCTCCAAAGCATCGGCATGATCTCCATCGTCACCGGCTTGACAACTTGATCTCCATCGTTGCGTCGGGGTCGTCTCGCCAACTATTGCTTCTACAACTATTGCTAACGCATAGCGATAAAATAAAGCAATAACATGGCGCTTGCATTTCATACAATAATTAAGAGATAACCCTAATTAAGGCTCATGCCGGTTGTCAATATTACAAAACATGATCATCTCATACAACAACGTATATCACATCACGTCTTGACCATATCACATCACAACATGCCCTTCAAAAACAAGTTAGACGTCCTCTACTTTGTTGTTGCAAGTTTTACGTGGCTGCTACAGGCTTCTAACAAGAACCGTTCTTACCTGCGGCAAAACCACAACGGTGATTTATCAAGTTTGCTGTTTTAACCTTCATCAAGGACCGACTGTTGTCAAATTCAATTCAACTAAGATAGGGGAAACACACACCCGCCAGCCACCTTTATGCAAAACAATTGCATGTCAGTCGGTTGAACCGGTCTCATGTACGTGGACATGTAAGGTTGGTCCGGGCCGCTTCATCCCACAATGTCGCCGAATCAAAATAAGACGTTGGTGGTAAACAATATGAACACCAACGCCCACAACTCCTTTGTGTTCTACTTGTGCATATCATCTACACATAGACCTGGCTCATGATGCCACTGATGGGGAACGTTGCATGGAAAACAAAAATTTTCTACGGACACGCAAGATCTATCCATGGAGATGCATAGCTACGAGAGGGGAGAGTGTGTCTACGTACCCTCGTAGACCGTAAAGAGGAAGCATTTATTAACGCGGTTGATGTAGTCGAACACCTTCACGATCCAACCGATCAAGCAGCGAACGTACGCCACCTCCGCGTTCAACACACGTTCAACTCGATGATGTTCTCGCCTTCTTGATCCAGCAAGATGGCCGAAGTAGTAGATGAGTTCCGGCAACACAACGGCGTGGTGACAGTGATGGTGAACTTGTTTCCGCAGGGCTTCGCTGTGCATTGCAGAAAAACTGGATGAAGGATGAAACTGTGGAGATTCACTTGATGTATGTTTTGGTGATCAACTTGCGGGTTCCGCCCATGAACCTATGCATAGGGGTTGGCACACGTTTTCGTCGTGATTCTCCGGTAGAAACTTTGGGGCACTCTTTGAGGTTCTATGTTTTGGTTGAATAGATGAATCTGAGATTGTGTGATGCATATCGTATAATCATACCCACGGATACTTGAGGTGACATTGGAGTATCTAGGTGACATTAGGGTTTTGGTTGATTTGTGTCTTAAGGTGTTATTCTAGTACGAACTCTAAGGCTATTTGTGACACTTATAGGAATAGCCCAATGGATTGATTGGAAAGAATAACTTTGAGGTGGTTTCGTACCCTACCATAATCTCTTCGTTTGTTCTCCGCTATTAGTGACTTCGGAGTGACTGTTTGTTGCATGTTGAGGGATAGTTATATGATCCAGCTATGTTATTATTGTTGAGAGAACTTGCAATAGTGAAAGTATGAACCTTAGGCCTTGTTTCCTAGCATTGCAATACCGTTTTCACTCACTTTTATCATTAGTTACCTTGCTGTTTTTATATTTTCAGATTACAAAAACCTATATCTACCATCCATATTGCACTTGTATCACCATCTCTTCGCTGAACTAGTGCACCTATACAATTTACCATTGTATTGGGTGTGTTGGGGACACAAGAGACTCTTTGTTATTTGGTTGCAGGGTTGTTTGAGAGAGACCATCTTCATCCTACACCTCCCACGGATTGATAAACCTTAGGTCATTGATACGTCCCCAACATATCTATAATTTTTTATTGTTCCATGCTATGATATATTTTGTTTTGGATGTTTAATGGGCTTCATTATACACTTTTATATTATTTTTGGGACTAACCTATTAACCGGAGGCCCAACCCAAATTGTTGTTTTTTGCCTATTTCAATGTTTCGCAAAAAAGGAATATCAAACGGAATCCAAATGGAATGAAACCTTCGGGAACGTGATTTTTGGAACAAACGTAATCCAGAGGACTTGGAGTGGACGTCAAGAAATCAACGAGGAGGCCACGAGGCAGGGGGCGCGCCTACCCCCTGGGCGCGCCCTCCACCCTCGTGGGCCCCTCGTAGCTCCACCGACCTACTTCTTCCTCCTATATATACCTACGTACCCCGAAAACATCCAGGAGCACCACAAAACCCTATTTCCACCGCCGCAACCATCTGTACCCGTGAGATCCCATCTTGGGGCCTTTTCCGGCGCTCCGCCGGAGGGGGCATTGATCACGGAGGGCTTCTACATCAACACCATAGCCTCTCCGATGATGTGTGAGTAGTTTACCTCAGACCTTCGTGTATATAGTTATTAGCTAGAAGGCTTCTTCTCTCTCTTTGGATCTCAATACAAAGTTCTCCTTGATTCTTTTGGAGATCTATTCGAGGTAATCTTCTTTTGCGGTGTGTTTGTCGAGATCCGATGAATTGTGGGTTTATGATCAAGATTATCTATTAACAATATTTGAATCTTCTCTAAATTATTTTATGTATGATTGGTTATCTTTGCAAGTCTCTTCGAACTATCAGTTTGGTTTGGCCTACTAAATTGATCTTTCTTGCAATAGGAGAAGTGCTTAGCTTTGGGTTCAATCTTGCGGTGTTCGATCCAAGTGACAGAAAGGGAAACGACACGTATTGTATTGTTGCCATCGAGGATAAAAAGATGGGGTTTATATCATATTGCATGAGTTTATCCCTCTACATCATGTCATCTTGCTTAAAGCGTTACTCCGTTCTTATGAACTTAATACTCTAGATGCATGCTGGATAGCGGTCGATGTGTGGAGTAATAGTAGTAGATGCAGAATCGTTTTGATCTACTTGTCACGGACGTGATGCCTATATACATGATCATGCCTAGATATTCTCATAACTATGCTCAATTCTATCAATTGCTCGACAGTAATTTGGCGCCCCCCTTCCTTGTTTGCTTGCGGGGGGAAGGCAGGAGGGGGTGGCGCCCCCTTTCCTTCCTCTGAGGTGGATGGAAGGAAAGAGGGGCTAGCCCTCCCACCTTACCATCCATTGAAGGAAATATGCACTAGAGGCAATAATAAAGTTGTTATTTATATTTCCTTATATCATGATAAATGTTTATTATTCATGCTAGAATTGTATTAACCGGAAACTTAGTACATGTGTGAATACATAGACAAACAGAGTGTCCCTAGTATGCCTCTACTTGACTAGCTCGTTAATCAAAGATGGTTAAGTTTCCTAGCCATAGACATGTGTTGTCATTTGATAAATGAGATCACATCATTAGAGAATGATGTGATGGACAAGACCCATCCGTTAGCTTAGCACTATGATCGTTTAGTTTATTTCTATTGCTTTCTTCATGACTTATACATGTTCCTATGACTATGAGATTATGCAACTCCCGAATACCGGAGGAACACTTAGTCTGCTATCAAACGTCACAACGTAACTGGGTGATTATAAAGATGCTCTACAGGTGTCTCCAATGGTGTTTGTTGAGTTGGCATAGATCGAGATTAGGATTTGTCACTCCGATTGTCAGAGAGGTATCTCTAGGCCCTCTCGGTAATACACATCACTATAAACCTTGCAAGAAATGTGACTAATGAGTTAGTTGCGAGATGATGCATTACGGAACGAGTAAAGAGACTTGCCGGTAACGAGATTGAACTAGGCATGATGATACCGACGATCGAATCTCGGGTAAGTAACATACCGGTGACAAAGGGAACAACGTTTGACCGATAAAGATCTTCGTAGAATATGTAGGAGCCAATATGAGCATCCAGGTTTCGCTATTTATTATTGACCGGAGAGGTGTCTCGGTCATGTCTACATAGTTCTCAAACCCGTAGGGTCCGCACGCTTAACGTTCGATGATGATTCATACTATGAGTTTATGTGATTTGATGTACCGAAGGTTGTTCGGAGTCCCGGATGAGATCACAGACATGACGAGGAGTCTAGAAATGGTCGAGACATGAAGATTGATATATTGGAAGGTTATATTCGGACACCAGAATGGTTCCAAAGTGTATCGGGTATTTTCTGGAGTATCGGGAGGTTACCGGAACCCCTCGGGGGATTAATGGGCCACAATGGGCCTTATTGGAGAAGAGAGAGGGCCGGCAAGAGGTGGCGCCCCCCTTGCCCAGTCCGAATTGGACAAGGGGAGGGGGCGGCGCCCCCCTCCTTCCTTCTGTTCTCTCCTCTTTCCCTTCTTCTCCTACTTGGACTAGGAAAGGGGGGGGGATCGATTCCTACTTGGACTAGGAGTCCAAGTAGGACCCCCCCATGGCGCGCCCCCTCCTAGGGCCGGCCTCCTCTCCTCCCCCCTTTATATACGGGGGAGGGGGGCATCCCATAGACACACAAGTTGATCTTTTAGCAGTGTGTGGTGCCCCTCCACAGTTTCACACCCCGGTCATATCGTCGTAGTGCTTAGGTGAAGCCCTACGCCGGTAACTTCATCATCACCATCACCATGCCGTCGTGCTGACGGAACTCTCCCTCTACCTCAGCTGAATCAAGAGTACGAGGGACGTCACCGAGCTGAACGTGTGCAGATCGCGGAGGTGCCGTGCGTTCGATACTTAGATCGGTTGGATCGCGAAGACGTTCGACTACATCAACCGCGTTACTAAACGCTTCCGCTTTCGGTCTACGAGGGTACTGATACGTCTCCAACGTATCTATAATTTTTGATTGCTCCATGCTATATTATCTACTGTTTTGGGCAATATTGGGCTTTATTATCCACTTTTATATTATTTTTGGGACTAACCTATTAACCGGAGGCCCAGCCCAGATTTGCTGTTTTTTGTCTATTCCAGTGTTTCGAAGAAAAGGAATATCAAACGGAGTCGAAACGGAACGAAATCAACTGGAGAAGTTATTTTTGGAAGGAAAGCTACCGGATGGACTTGGACCCCACGTCAGGAGCAAAGGGAGGTGCCCACGAGGGTGGGGGCGCCCCCCCTACCTCGTGGGGCCCCCGGAGCTCCACCGACGTACTTCCTGCACCCATAAATACTCACGTACCATAAAACTTCAAGAACGGAGATTAGATCGGGAGTTCCGCCGCCGCAAGCCTCTGTAGCCACCAAAAACCAATTGGGACCCTGTTCCGACACCCTGCCGGAGGGGGATCCCTCACCGGTGGCCATCTTCATCATCCCGCACTCTCCATGACGAGGAGGGGGTAGTTCACCCTCGGGGCTGAGGGTATGTACCAGTAGCTATGTGTTTGATCTCTCTCTCTCGCGCGCGTTCTTGATTTGGCACGATCTTGATGTATCGCGAGCTTTGCTATTATAGTTGGATCTTATGTTTCTTCTCCCCCTCTACTCTCTTGTAATGGATTGAGTTTTCCCTTTGAAGTAATCTTATCGGATTGAGTCTTTAATGACTTGAGAACACTTGATGTATGTCTTGCCGTGCGTATCTGTGGTGACAATGAGATATCACGTGATTCACTTGATGTATGTTTTGGTGATCAACTTGCGGGTTCCGCCCATGAACCTATGCATAGGGGTTGGCACACGTTTTCGTCGTGATTCTCCGGTAGAAACTTTGGGGCACTCTTTGAGGTTCTATGTGTTGGTTGAATAGATGAATCTGAGATTGTGTGATGCATATCGTATAATCATACCCACGGATACTTGAGGTGACATTGGAGTATCTAGGTGACATTAGGGTTTTGGTTGATTTGTGTCTTAAGGTGTTATTCTAGTACGAACTCTAGGGCTGTTTGTGACACTTATAGGAATAGCCCAACGGATTGATGGGAAAGAATAACTTTGAGGTGGTTTCGTACCCTACCATAATCTCTTCGTTTGTTCTCCGCTATTAGTGACTTTGGAGTGACTCTTTGTTGCATGTTGAGGGATAGCTTTGCTCTAGGCACTCTGTCCCGGTTGATCAATCTTCTCCCTTTGATTGAGCCCTTGAAGTTGAGAATACGCTCACTTCCCGATCCATTTCCTCTTGCATGCTCGTGAGCATGATCATGCCCACTTCTTCGTTCGAATCCGACGAATCGAAGAACTCATCTTGAATCATTTGGTCAAGCTCCGTCGGTTCATACTCCTCGTCCGACGAAGCATCGGAATTCATCGTTTCAACTAACAAAATCACAAAAAATCCGGCCAGACAATGTGTCGAACACATCAAGCACAAGGCGGAGCCGGAGAGTTGCCGGACATACCACAGCGGCATCCGGGCCGACGACGACACCGGGAGGGCTCTTCCGGAGCTGGTGGCGGAGAGCCTAGGAACGGCTGCGGAGCGGGCGCAGCGATGGAGCGCAAGACGGATGGCGCGGAGGAGGAAGAAGAAAGGAGATAGCAAATGAATTTGACTGATCTTCGGGTCAATTTGGTGCAATTTGGGGTGGTGTCGGGCTGTTGGGTCCGACATAGCGAATATGCCCGGACGCCTCATATCCGCCCTATATTTAGGCTAGATATGAGGGGTGGCGGTCAGTCCCGGCGTTTGAGTCCCGTTTAAAAGGATCGTCTTGGTTAAAAAATACCGGATAGTGATCGGGTGGCCTGCCCGAACATATGAGGAGGCGGGTTTGAAGGACGCGGTTATAGACATTCTAACCCACGCCGTTTGTGAGTGGCTCCGCCTCTCTGCCCGTGCCGCGCTCGTTCGCTTGGCGGTCTGTAGCCCTTTTGTTTGAAACAGTGGCAGCCAAAGTAACTTTGCATCTCGGATTTGACTGGCTGACGTAGTCCTCCCTCCACCCCTCCCCCTCTTTATTGCAACAGATTTCTGATGGTAAATGGCGGCGGTACCTAGGAGTGTTAATCTCAGTGGAGGAAGCAAAATGGGGTAGTAAAATAAATACGAAAATACACTTTAGTAATAACACGACCCCCTTGGACTCTTGGAGGCACCGTTTCAGCATTGCCATCCGCGGTAAAAGAATTTCACGCAGGCGGTTGCACCTTTTTCTTTTTGTCAGCAAAGTGTAATGGCTAGCTACCTACTCACCCACATACCAAATCCCTCCCCTAAACCCCAGTTCTAGTTCTTTGCATCGGAGGAGGAGCAGCTGGCAAGACACCGCACACCACCACCCGTGTTCTAGAGATTCGGAGGAGGAGCGGCCGGCAAGGCACCGCCCACCACCATCGGAGGCAGGGCCGCTTCATCAGAGCCCAGGTATGCTACCCCACGGCGCACCTAGCTTAATTAGTAGCGACGGATGGAGCGAACCCGCACGCCTAGCGAGGGGATCGAGGAGATCGGCGCCGCCTTCACCGCTTCCGTTCACGGGGCCGTTGAGCACGACCACCCTTCGCCTTCGTCGGTGAGCTCGTCGACGGTCGGGGTCGAGTAGAGTACTCCGCGGGCGCCGACGCCGATGACACACGCGCGCGCACGATTGGCTCTGGCTCCGTTGCGTGTCGAGGCCAGGCCGATGGCCGGGGTCGAGGCGCCCCAGCGACGGCCGGGCCCTGCACGACGCCACGCGCTCGAACGCCGTGGCGTCCCCGCACACCATCTCCGGCATCACACGGTGCTGGTGGCCTGCAACCGGGAGAGCCCTTCGTCAGCGCGCCGGCCTGCTTGCGGGGGTAGAGACATAGCAGTCGCGCGCCCGTCTGAGCTACACCTGTGCGCTGAGCGCCAATAGGATGAGCACGCGTAGGAATTGCCTAATTATGCGTATTGAACTTGTCTGTTGCAGGAGGCTGCCTGTAACTGTTTCATGTAAGGTTTTTTTTCTCAACTCCAGGATGAGGATGGCTGTAGACCTGGGTGTGCGGGTTCCTCCTGCAGTGACTCGCGAGATACGTCGTTTCGGAATCATTGTTAACTTGCTGTCCATCTTCATTGACATTGCTCCACTGTGAGTAGAGATTTGAGCTTGTGTTGCATTCAGAAATGACTTGGAAATGTATTTTGAGTTGTATTGTGTTTCTCATTGCAGTCTGCTTGTGGTTCTTTCAAATAATTGGAAGCGAGTGATCAAGTTTTTCAGTCTGGAATCTTTCACTGTTAGTGCTACTCTGAATTTTCTGCTGCTCTGTCATGTTCTCTTTGTGATTGAAAATAAGGAGCAACACCGTGACGTCTTGTTCGTTAGTGTGGTGGGTTTTGTTACGGCTACCGTGTTTGCAGTTCTTCTCCTTGTCCACCGTGTGGTAATGGAAAAAAGCTACTCGTACCTTGGGCGCCTGTTGGTAAGGAATACTTCTCGCAAGCATTTCGTTTATGCTAATCAATAGATTTTTCTCCATTGAGTTCTAGTTAAGATTTGCTAAGATACTTAATTTCCAGATGGTCCTTGTCCTGCTTCTCTTTCACGCGGGTTCCCTAGTGGTGCTGTGCGGTATCTTCGCAGACTATCAGACCACTGGATACCTCATCAATGGGCTTGGATTTTTTGTGGTTCTTATCTCGAATGGAATTACTCTTTACCCAGTCGTAAGTTATTTTCCTCCTGTATTTGTATTTAAATTTTACTCAATGCTTACAAATCTGAGAATTTTCCCTTTTTGCAGCTGAGTCGCAAGGGGTTCCCCGATGACGATACTAAGCATTATACATTGATTATGTCCATCATGAACAGCGCAGATGCCTTCTTTTTTGTGATCTACGCTGTTTGTCTCGGATCGTTCGGCTTTCTCTCGGTACGTCCTCATTCTTTAACAAACTTCATATTTAGGAACGGAGGGAGTATGTTGCTGAACTTATTATTGATATATCATGGAATCATTTGCATGGGTTGCTGAATTAATCGATATATCATGTAGTCATTTGAACACATTGCTCGACTAATCATTTAGAATAGAAAAGGGCAGTACATCAAACAGTCAGCTTTATATAAATATCTTAGCGTCCAAACCCTGTGGGGTCAATGTGGAAGAAAATTTACTATTTAGTATCTGAAATTTGAAACACGCACTAATATAAATGTAATACAAAAGAACATAGGTAGTGCCTATACAGGGCGGTACGACATCATCTTAATATGCGTAAATTAAACAAATTATGTCGATTTTTGTGCGTACCAATATGTTTGTGGTTTCAAATTTGAACTAAAACCACAAAAAGAATTATGGAACGGAGGGAGTACTAAACTAAAGTTGCATACACTTCAAAAGGAGAAACGAGTGCCTGCACCCCATTGTAAATCATATCATAAGCCAAGGCATGAGCTGGTGGCAGATCATTCACATCTTCGGATTTGGTGCAGTGAGAGGATGGCGTAGAGCCTGTGTTGGAAAGGGGGAAGAACAAGGACACTGAGAAAACAGAAAAAAAGATACACCATTTACTTTTAGCTAGGTTCAAAACACCCAATTTATGTAGACTCGACTCTTCTATTAGTGATTTTGACAAAAATACAAAACTTCCCATTCTGTTAAAGATTACGGCATCTCCAACGCTATACATCAAAATGGACACACCAAATGTCCGCGGACACGTCTGGACGTGTCCAAAGACAGCTTTACGGGAGCCGGCCATCCAACCCGGTGCACCAACCATAAGCAGACAAGGCTTTTTCATTAATATTTAGGATTTTTCCTTACATAGCAAAAGTTAACCGACCCTAGTCTACTCTTGCCGCCCATGGGCACAACCGTGTTCCACGTCCTGCTCTTCGCCGGACATGGGCACGTCCTAATCCTCGTGGGAGTCTGACACCTGGCCATGGACGGTCCGGCCTCAGTGATTGTTGCGGCCAAGTGCGAACGACGCGGAGCTGCCGACATTGGCAGCATTCCTGTCCGCGTCCGCCTCCGCAGCAATCTTCTCGAATAGGCGGTCGCGCTCTGACTTGTTGACGTGGAGCCGCCAATGTTCGATTCATGATCCCAAATTCTTTGCAAGCATGATCGCGACAGCATCCTCGCTCACCTCCTCGCCAGCGATCTGGCCCTCCATGAGCCGGTGGTGCTTGAGGAGCTGCAGGTTGTACTGCTACTCCTCCTGCAATATCGGAAACACGGAGACCATCGGCGCCTGCTCCTCCGGCCATGCCTTCGCCATGACGGCATTGTAGTGCGCCTTTGCATGCTGTAAGGTGAACCTGGCAGCCATCGTGGGTGCCTTCTCCGCGTCGTCCATGTCCACCTTGTCTGAGCTTTCCTCCTCCGGTGAGCTTGAGGGCTCTCCCCCCCGTAATGTGGGTGTCGACTTCATGGCAAAAGGGTCTTCAACCACCCACGGTCGGTCCTGGCCATTGGTGCTGAGGTCGAAGCAGGAGATGGGGCTCGGAGGGAAGAGGTGGTGCGCCGGCGGAGGTTGGATGGAGTGAGATGGGGCTCGGAGGTGGTGCGGGTTCTATCGTAGCTGACGCTCTTTAAATAGCGGGCGTTCGAGCAGGCGGGGCGACGACTTGAACGCGTCAGCAGGTGAAGCGACGACTTCTTGTTCGCCGCGCTGGCATGAATGCTGAGCAAGTGGACGGACGATCAACCCACTTGAATGTCGTAGGAAGCCGTCCCATCGCCTTGTCCGGTCACGTCTGCTTTGAACCGGCACGGGGTGAGCGGCTGGTCAGAGCAGGTGCCTTGACCGACACACCAGTGTGAATGGCACGCCGTTCGGTCGGGCATGCACCAGTGACTGTGGCGCGGAGAGAGAGGGAGGGAGAGAGAGGGGGGGGGGAGCGAGAGAGAGAGAAAGAGAGAGAGTATTGTGTGGACCGTGGGTGTCAGACGTCTATGTGGCGACTGTGCGGATGACCGCGAACCTCCTATCTTTGCATCCGGTTTGTGGGAATTCGGACGTGCGGGCTTTACGGGTGGTTTGATGCACAACATTGGAGATGCCCTAACATTAGCATGTTTGGATGTCATCAACAATTTAAGATTTGTCCAATATTGGTGGGTATTCTGGTGATATGACATAGTACCATGTATCCTACTATATCAAGGTTCAAAGTTTGTTAATAATGTATTATCGGCAATGGAACAGCAATCAACATTCAACAACAAAAACTGCAGGCTCTATACAGTAATTTTTTTTCTAATATAAAAGCGATCTATTTGCCCTTTTGCAATGTCCTTAACTTTGAGAAAAAGCAGGCCCTGTTAGCGCTTTGGAAACTTCAGTGTAAATAATTCCCTTTGTTAGTATCAAAATCTACATACCAAGCCACCAAGAAAAATATACTCCAACACAAATATACAAAAATGGGACTAATTAAATATTTCTTTGGAGTAGTATACTAATGGTATTAGCTGTGTATTACAGTTTGCAGTATATAGCTTTCATTTTCTATAAGCAAAAATGGGGCAAGGAGTATCCCCTAGTCCAAAATGAAGTTGTGGTAATTACCTAATTAAATACTAGTTGTGATGGATTTAATGCATGGAGAAGGAGTTCTGAAGGGCACAGTATTGAGGTGCAGATTGGGTGGACACCAACATGGATAGGTTTGTAGCTAGCAGAGGGAAACTGCCACTGCGTCGAAATCCATAGAGAAGAGAGAGGGAAGGGGAGTGGGAACACCAGATCCTACCTTGATTCTGAGCCTGAGGGGGGAAGGACTAGGAGGCAAGATGCCCACCATTGGCTTGCCGCTGGCGAGCCACTGCTGAATCCTGAGAGGGGGACGAGGAGGCAGGGAGCACGTCAGCCAGTTACTCCTGAAGCCTGAGATGAGAGTAGGTGAGGAGCCCACCACCGGCTTGCCGTACGCTAGCTGCTGGAGCCTCCGATGGGAGGATGCAGATCTGGACCACGGCCATGGTGGGCAAGGGAGAGGGAGATCGGCGAGAACTGAGAGGGGTTTGGATGTGAAGGACAAGGAAAGAAGAGTAACTAGGAGGAGGATCCTTTTAGGACAGTACGCGCGGTGGCAGAGGGTTTCCATCAAGTTAATGACAATACCTAATCTATTGCACTGGTCTAACTCGCGTTCTTATTTTTACGCAGGCGATCTGTCTTGTGAATGCTACGTGTGGAGGGATACTATTTCAGTATTTCTTGCATTGACTGTCCCTGCACTTCTTAAGGGACTGCTGAAGGGGTTGCTTAAGGTGGAGGAATGGTGTGAGGCATGCGCCGCAAGCTGCGGTGGCTTCTTTCGCTTCATGGGCTTCATTTTCAGCTACATTTTCAGCCTTCACGAGGACTGAACTGGGTTCGGGGAGAACTGCTTTGCCGACGAAAACTGATACATTTGTCCACTGAAACGAAGTTGTGTAACGATATGGCCACCTGAACGATCAGGATATGTCGCCGGTGTGCACTGTTTGCAATTTGTCCCAAAATTTTGTAATGATATGGGCCACCTGACGATCAGGATATGTCGCGCTGTGTGCACTGTTTGCAGTTTTATTCGTACCCATTAGGCTTTATTTCTCACTTTGTAGGAGACAAGTTCATAGCGCAATGGTAGAACCATATATGGGTCATCCGGTTCGATGTTATATGCTGCAATTTGCTTATATCTCTGCCAAAAAGTTATGTGTTTGGGGTGCATTCTTTCTATAATTACGCCCGGATTTGGCTTGTTTTGTTTTTCTCTCCTGTTGCCAGGTTGTTTGTTCGCATGGTCTGATGGTTGCTGCATTTTCAATGCAGCTGTGCCTTTCACTCTTGTATCTGAATTTGTTTTTTCAGACTTTGCCCTGTCTTGAAATGCATGAGATAGAAAGTGATATACTTCCTCCGTCCAATAATATAATAGTGTTTTTTATACTACACTAGTGTCAAAAACGTTCTTATATTATAGGACAGAGTGAGTACCTTTCTATTAAAAAAAAGATAAAGTGCGTATTTTATTAATTCATCGTGAACCCCTCATATGTCAGTTTTGGATGGAAGCTATTAAAGCTGGCGTGACAAATGGTTGTGGAGGTAGGTAAGTAACAGGGCCTATCTCCATTTGTGCCTCATCGTTGCAGCATGGGTAAATGGAGACTGCTTTTAGCTGCGTCCACGGGGGAAGACCCCTTAATTATCATTCAATAACCAAAGTGGGGATAAATAGTAGTGGTGCATGTGATAGGAGCTGCCGTGTGTATGCGTGTATCTGTACTTGGCTTCGCCCACAAATAGAAACATATAAAGTGGTTTAGGAATCCGACACATCATGCTTAGGCATCGGTTGTGTAGACACATACTAGTGGGGAATCCAGACTCCTGGGAACGCTTTAGTCCTATCGATTTCAAGAACCGTCATGGACTTCCTGCATTACTTTACTTTATTTTTGCAAGTTTGCTTCACTGTTTGCTACAATTACCCAATACCTTTATCTCACACCAACTTGCTTTGGATCGCATTTAACTTTCAG
Organism: Triticum urartu; assembly: GCF_056163025.1. Classification (NCBI taxonomy): domain Eukaryota; kingdom Viridiplantae; phylum Streptophyta; class Magnoliopsida; order Poales; family Poaceae; genus Triticum; species Triticum urartu. The sequence continues at coordinate 619,411,123 of NC_141875.1, forward strand.
GCATTGCTATCTAAATCCTTCAAGAGACAAAGACCGATTCCCGTGCTTCCTATGTGATCGATACTCTTACTTCCAAAAAGTTACAACTAATCCTTGTGCACTTGCAGGCCATCAACGAGTCGTCACTGCCTCATCATCATGACCATGATCTGCCATTGATGGTGTCCCAGCTAGGGGGTTCTCATCACGTCGACTCCCAACCCAGGCCAGGCTGTGGACCCCTTGTCGGTTTCGACCTAGGCCACATTGGGCGGCCAAGGGAATATAGTTCAGAAGCTCCAGAAGACTTGACGTATACTCTAAGAAACTGGATCCATGGAGGACTCTGGCTCCATGTACGTAGCTGACGAGGATCATGTACCCTAGGACCCCCTGGGTATCTTGCATAAACCGAGGGGTCAGGATCATAGAGAACACATTAAACATCACACAATCTCGTAGAAGATTACCTGTACTCTGTACTTACTCCAACACAATAAACACAACCAGGACGTAGGGTTTTATCTCATCGAAGAACCCGAACCTGGGTAAAATCTTGTGTCCTTGTTACCATCGTTCCTAGATGCCTAGTTTGGGATCCCCTACCCCAAGATCTGTCGGATTTAGCTCCAACGGTGATGGCCCATACAGGTCCTATGGTGTAGCGACCTGACCCGAATGGATCACGTCTACTGTGCTACGGTGTCATCCCTGGATCAGTAATGCTGACACCACACAGTACATCGAGGTTTTATAGCAGAGTTGCAATCACACACTTATTACATCGATGGCTCAAAAAGAACTTATTACAATAAATATGGCTGAAGGCCATCTAATATCGATAACAGCGGAAGACTCGGAAGATAAATGGGTCCATCAACTCCAGCGGCATCACTGAGTATAGAACCACGACCTAAAAGCTCTTTACTCGTCGTATGAAAAGTCTGCAACATGAGAAGTTGCAGCCCGAAAACGGGTCAGCACATGGAATATGCTGGCAAAGTAACACATAGAGAGTAATGGAATGAAACAGCTATACTATATGCACATATGGCTGGTGGAAAGCTCTATGGTTACAGTTTTGCGTAAAGCCAATTTTTCCCTACTGCAAAGGAATAAGTTTATTTAACTATCATGGTGGTTGCGAAACATTGAGAATGGTTGACAGCATTCTCAATCCCAATTAAAAGTACAATTAAAACCCAACAACATTAATTAGAAGTAACATGTTGAGATTCACTCGATATTCAAGTACTAGATACTCAAGTTGTCCATAACCGGGGACACGGCTAATCATGATTAGTTTATACTCTGCAGAGGTTTGCGCACTTTTCCCCACATGACTCGATCGCCTCCGTTTGTTTTCTCGCACTACATGGTGTTTGAGAAACGGATGACCGAGACATAGTCTTTCAGAAGCACTAGCACCTTACTTGTGGGGTAGACCGGTACACCTACATCCCCTACATCTGCTAGTCCACCCCGTAAGAGTTCGCACAACTTAGTCAACTATGCTAGAGCCCATAGTAGCATGTGGCTGCACACGGAAGTTTCTAGCACGAAAGATCTTATGATCCCTTTGAGCCTGGGTGGCGGTCCAAAAAAAAACAGGCAAGTCCTGATAGACATCAGGTGCCTCAATCCACCCAGATGTGTGTTTAAGTTGCCACCTTAGATAAACCATTAAAATTATCAATCTCACATCTGTCATGGATATCACTCACCCAATCCACGTCTACTAGCATAGCATGGCAATATAAGCAAACGTAGAGTAACTCCCAAAGGTTTCATAATAATATAGGTAATAGGTACTACCTCATCTACTTCCCATCCCACAATTTAGTTAGATCCTAATCATGCAATGTGTGAGGATTGATCTAATGCAACAAAACATGGGTTGTAGAAAAGGTATGATCAAAGTGTTACTTGCCTTGCTGATGATCCGCGAGTCCTAGGGTTTCGAAGTAACAAGCGGCGCAATCCGGGTAATCTATCGCAGACAAACAACAAGCACACAATAAGTACTCATCTAATGCACAGGTAAAACTCGACCAAGAGAATGAACCAGAAAGTTCAATTTAAGAACTCCGGTTGCAAAGAAAGAACGAACCGAACAAACGACGGAAAAACAAGCGGCAGAAGAAAACAACTCGGTTCTAGCAAGTTGAATCTAGGTCAAAATTTCACTGTAGCAAAAGCTTGTTCAAGTTGATTAAACGGAACGGCGGTTTCGAGACGAAACTCCAGGCGCTTGAATCACCTGATTCCGATAAACGAGCGAAAAGAAAGACTAGGAAAAAGATCGGATCTGAGATCGCGATCGCGGAAAAGACGCGGAATAAATCCGATGAGAAGAAAAAGAAGAACGGTTAAACGAACGGACGTCGTTAACCTAGAAAAATCCAGTGATCACGTTCGTTAGGACGAACGGTCCGGCGAACGGTCATTAGGCGACTAAATCGGAAAAGAAAACAAATCCGATCTAGGGTTTCGGAGAAGAAAACCGAACGAAAAACCGATCTAGAAAACCGGAACGGTTTAGAGAAGAAAAGAATCGGAACGATTAGAAGAAAACGATCCGAGAAAAAGAATAGATGTAGTGCGGGGCTACCTCCGGCGAGGGGCTCCAGTGGCGTGGGCGTGGGCGGCGGCGGCAAGGTGCGGCGGCGGCGCGGGTGTGGGGTGGCGGCGCGGCGCGGGGTGTGGCGGCGGCGCGGCGGTGACGCAGGGTGCGGCGGCGGCGCGGCGCGGGGTGTGGCGGTGCTCTAGGCTTTGGGTTTGATGATTTAGAGGGGGGGGGTGCTTGGGTATTTATATTGGGGAGGGGGGAGTTTACTTGGGGTAGGGGACAAGAGTTAGACTAGGAATAGGAAAAGAGTCCTAGAAGAAAAAAGAAAAGAAAACGGAATAAGGAAAGGGGAGGGGCTAACCTACTAGGATTCGGTAGAAGCAAGAGGCGGCGGCGGCCTCCTGCGCCTGTGCCTGGCGCGCGGCTAGCGATGGCCTTGGCCGGCTGGGCCTTTGGCCCAAGGCGCTGGACTTTGATTTTTTTTAAACGGTTCCGCGCTCGGAAAGACACAGAAAAACAAAATCTACGGGACTCCAAAACTAATAAAGTAAATTTTCCTCGACTCCTAAAAATGAGCCGAACAAAATGAACTTTTCTCCGGACCTAAAATGCAATTTTTGAAAACACGCATTTTTCCCTATCCAAATAAAATGCAAATAAACACCGGAAAACAAAAATTGATCTATTTATTAAATCTTCATTTTTCCTAAATTTGGGAAAGTCATATTATTCCCTCTCTCATATATTTTTGACATCGGAAAAATTATTGAAGATAAAATAAATAAATCAAATGATCCTATTTTCAAAATTCGAGAAAACTCTCAAATATGAAAATAACGAAATCTCCAACTCTCTCCGAGGGTCCTTGAGTTGCGTGAAATTTCTAGGATCAACCAAAATGCAAGAAAATATGATATGCATATGATCTAGTGTATAACATTCCAAATTGAAAATTTGGGATGTTACAAACCTACCCCCCTTAAGGTGAATCTCGCCCTCGAGATTCGGGTTGGCTAGAAAATAGGTGAGGGTGGTCCTTGAGCAAATCTTCTTCTCTCTCCCAGGTGGCTTCATCCTCTGAGTGGTGGTTCCACTGAACTTTGCAAAGCTTGATAACCTTGCTGCGAGTAACTCTACTGGCAACATCGAGAATCTTGACTGGCTTCTCCTCATATGTTAGGTCATCCTTTAACTGAATCGCTTCTAATGGCACTGTATCTCTTAGCGGTACCTCCGCCATCTCGGCGTGACATCTCTTCAGCTGAGAAACATGGAATACATCATGAACTCCTGACAGTCCTTCTGGTAATTCCAACTTATACGCGACTTCTCCCATGCGTTTCAAAATCTTAAACGGTCCAACGAAACGCGGTGCTAACTTTCCCTTAACTCCAAAGCGCTTAACTCCTCGAAGTGGGGATACTTGGAGATAAACTCTGTCTCCAGTTTCGTAAACTATCTCCTTGCGTTTTGAATCTGCGTAGCTCTTCTGCCTAGACTGGGCTACCTTGAGCCTATCGCGAATCAACTTAACTTTCCGTTCAGACTCCTTAATCAAATCTGGTCCAAAGAATTGACGGTCTCCAACTTCGTTCCATGTTAACGGTGTCCTGCACCTCCTTCCATATAAAGCTTCGAAAGGGGCCATCTTCATACTGGTTTGGTAACTGTTGTTATAAGAAAACTCCGCATACGGCAAGTTTTCGTCCCAACTTGATCCATAATCTAGTGCACAAGCTCTCAGCATATCTTCCAAAATCTGATTGACTCTCTCGGTCTGTCCATCTGTCTGCGGATGAAAAGCTGTGCTGAACTCTAGTCTGGTTCCTAAAGTTTTATGCAACTGATTCCAAAACTTTGAGGTAAATTGGGTTCCTCTATCTGATACGATACTCCTCGGAACTCCATGCAAACAAACGATTCTAGTCATGTATATCTTTGCCAACTTAGCACTGGTGTAAGTGGTCTTAACTGGAATGAAATGTGCTACCTTTGTCAAACGATCAACTACTACCCATATCGAGTCATACCCTGCTTTCGTCCTGGGTAGTCCTGTGATAAAATCCATGCCTATCTTATCCCACTTCCATTCGGGTATCGGCAATGGTTGTAACAATCCTGCCGGCTTCTGATGCTCTGCCTTTACTCTCTGACATACATCACAAACTGCTACATATGCTGCAATATCCTTCTTCATTCCGGTCCACCAAAATGTTTCCTTCAAATCCAAATACATCTTGGTATTCCCTGGGTGAATCGAATACGGTGAATCATGTGCCTCCTGCAAAATCAACTTCCTGATCTCCGGGTCATTGGGCACATAAACACGGTCCTCAAACCATAAGGTATCGTGCTCATCCTCACGAAATCCCTTTGCTTTTCCTTTACTCATTTTCTCTTTATAGCAGCAATTTCCTTGTCAGATTTCTGAGCTTCTCTGATCTTATCCATCAATGTTGACTGAATCTCCAATGCTGCTACATAGCCTCTCGGAACTATTTCCAAACATAGCTCACGAAGGTTTTCTGCTAATTCCTTTGGTATTTTCCCCGTCACTAGGGTATTGACATGGCTCTTATGGCTCAATGCGTCTGCTACTACATTAGCTTTTCCGGGATGGCACTGCAATCTCATGTCATAATCCTTGATGAGCTCCAACCATCTCCTCTGTCGGAGGTTCAACTCCTTCTGAGTGAAAATGTACTTCAAACTCTTATGATCCGTGTACACCTCACAATGATTTCCAATGAGGAAATGTCTCCACGTCTTCAATGCATGCACTACGGCTGCTAACTCCAAATCATGCATGGCATAATTCAACTCATGAGGCTTCAGTTGCCGTGAAGCATACGAAACAACTCTTCCTTCCTGCATAAGCACTGCTCCAAGTCCTCGACATGAAGCGTCGCAATACACCTCATAATCCTTGGTCTGATCTGGCAAAATCAATACCGGTGAGGTAACCAAACGTTTCTTCAACTCCTGGAAACTAGCCTCACACTCCTCAGTCCATTTGAACTTAGTATCCTTCTTCAACAACTCCGTCATAGGCTTCGCAATCTTTGAGAAATTCTCAATGAATCTCCGGTAGTATCCTGCGAGTCCAAGAAAAATCCGGATCTCTCCAACTGTTGTTGGTGCTTCCCATTCGGTTACGGTCTCAACCTTTGTGGGGTCAACTGCTATACCTTCTCCGGATATAACGTGTCCGAGGAATCCTACTTCCTTCAACCAAAACTCACATTTGCTAAATTTGGCATATAACTGATGTTCCCTTAGTTTCTCCAAAACCAAACGCAAATGTTCCTTATGTTCCTCTTCATTCTTTGAATAAATCAGGATGTCATCAATGAACACTACGACGAACTTATCCAAAAACTCCATAAATACCTTGTTCATCAGGTTCATAAAATAGGCAGGTGCGTTAGTCAATCCAAATGACATAACGGTATACTCATACAGTCCATATCTTGTGGTGAATGCTGTCTTAGATATGTCCTGCTCTCGAATCTTCAACTGATGGTACCCTGATCGCAAATCGATCTTGGAAAACACTTTAGCTCCTTGCAATCGATCAAACAGATCGTTGATCATTGGCAGTGGGTACTTATTCTTGATGGTTACTTCATTCAATCCCCGATAATCTACAACCATCCTTAATGATCCATCCTTCTTTTCCACTAGAAGTACGGGTGATCCCCAAGGCGAAGAACTTGGGCGAATGTAACCTTTATCCAATAACTCCTTAATCTGATTCTTAATTTCCACCAAATCCTTTGCTGGCATCCGGTACGGTCGCTTCGATATTGGGCCTGTACCTGGCAATAACTCAATCAAAAACTCAATGTCTTTATCCGGTGGCATGCCTGGTAATTCCTCAGGAAATACATCAGGAAAATCCTTTACCACTGGTACTTCCTCCTGCACAACTCCTGTTAGGCAGTTCACTTGTGTCCTGTTTGGCACATGCCGAGATACATACTTGATCCTTCTTCCTTCTGGTGTGGTAAGCAAAATTGTCTTACTGGCGCAATCGATGTTTCCTCCATACATCGACAGCCAATCCATACCAAGAATCACATCCAGACCTTGGGATTCCAGAATAATTAAATCCGTTGGGAATACATGCCTTCCTATACTCAATGGCACTTGGAAACATCCTTGTCTGGCCATGTATTCTGCTCCTGGCGAGCTTACTAGCATAGGTGTTTTAAGAATCCTAGTGGGCAGGCTATACTTTTCCACAAATCCCCTTGATATGTATGAATGCGATGCACCAGTATCAAAAAGAACGAGTGCAGTAAATGACTTAACCAAAAACTTACCTATTACTGCATCGGGCTGATCTTCAATCTCCTCCACATTAACGTGGTTCACCTGTCCCCTATTGAAAGGGTTCGGCTTCTTCCCAGAGCTTCCATTGCCATTTCCATTCTGGCCTTCGGGACATTCATTGGCATAATGTCCGGTCTTCGAACACTTGAAACAGGTGACTTGACTCAGGTCTCTCTTGGTTGGGGTCGATGGGGTGGTCCGCTTCTGGCCGTTGCTTCCTCCATTCCCATTACCATTCTTGTGGCCATTATGGTTGTGCGAGGTACCTCCTCCATGGGTGTGCTGAAACTGAAATCCCGCTTTAGGGGTAAAACGGGGCTTCTGCTGGGCTCCAGAGTTATACTTCCCCTGTCCATACTTCCTCTTACGGTTCTCAATCTGCTGCTGCTTCCCTTCAATCATGATGGAACGATCTACCAACTCCTGGTAGTTGTTGAAATTTGCTACCATCAACTGCATGCTTAGCTCATCATTTAATCCTTCCAGAAACTTCTCCTGCTTAGCTGCATCCGTAGCAACGTCATCTGGGGCATAACGGGCTAGCTTACCAAACTCCTCCACATACTGGCCAACAGTCCTTCCTCCTTGGCGTAAGTTGCGAAACTCACGCTTCTTTATGGCCATAGCTCCTGCTGAAACATGGGCAGTGCGGAAAGCTTGCTGAAACTGATCCCATGTGACAGTGTCAACTGGGTAAGTGGCTGTGAAATTCTGCCACCATGCTGCCGCGGGTCCGTCAAGCTGGTGTGCGGCAAACTTCACTTTCTCACCATCCGTGCATCCTGCAGTGGTCGACTCCCTTCCTATCTTACGGAGCCAATCGTCTGCTACTATTGGCTCGGTGCTACTGGAAAACACCGGCGGGTTCAGCCTAAGGAAACGGGCTAAGTGGTCAACAGGTGGTGGTGGTGGTGGGTTGTTGTTGTTGTTCTGCTGGTTCTGGACTAACATCTGCATCAATTGATTCTGCTGCTGGATCAACTGAGTGAGCTCCGGTGGAAATCCATTGTCACGTCTCGGAGGCATCTGAGGGTTTAGAAAAGACGAGAATTGAGAATAGAGTGGGGTGTAAAGAGAAAACACTACCCATATGCACATGAGGCAAAAACACACAATTCACTTCAATCAATCAAACAAGGGCTTACAAACGGTCTAACTATGGCAAAAGTGCTCGACTATAATGTTTACATGGGGGAATACTACTACTATCTGGTGGTCATCTAGAAATTTGAACCAGTGGAAGACTCCATGATATCTGCTCCAGCTTCGTCTTCGAAGTCGGGTTCACTTGGATCTGAATCGGTGTCGTCGATGATGATGTAGTTGTCCGGACATGCGACGTACTCGTCGTCCTCCTGGGATGCTAACTTGCTCTTGAGTTCTTCAATCTCCTGCTTAAGATCGCAATTGTGACTTGCTAGAGCTACGATCTCGTCCATGTAGTCCTTGCGTGCAGACTTCAGTTCTCCTTCTAGCTCGATGATCCTTGCCTTCGCATTCTTCAACTCTATCATATCATTGCACATCTGGTTCTCGTGGCGTCGAATGTGCTGGTTTAACTCCTGGATGAATGCTGCAATGGATCTATCCTTCTTGGTGCTGACTAACTCCCATTGTTCATCTCGGCGTCCGCAAATCTGGTAGATAGTGTCCTTGAGGTCTTCTTGATAAACTTCTCCAATGCGTCCTATGGTGATATGAGCTGCCATGCTCCTTCCTAAACTCCAGGTTGGTGCATTGAAAAAACTATCTATGGGCTTCGTGATTGGCGCGAATGTTCTTCCCAGAACGTGAGCTTGAATCTTCCAGCGCTCCTCTTCAGGCAGAGTGGCGTTGAAGGTTCCCGTGAAGCTTGGTAATCCAATGTTCAGGTACTTGGTGACTTCCTTCAGGTGAACTCCAAAAGGTGTGCCTTCATCCGGTTGAGCGTACTTAATCTTCGCGTCCTTCATCCTAATAGAGTAGAAAAGATGAGGAGTTAGAAAATGAGGAGAGAATAGTGATCTATGGCTTTAACTTAGTGGTCGTGTCCTACAGTCAGCGTGTGCTCTGATACCATCTCTGTAGCGACCTGACCCGAATGGATCACGTCCACTGTGCTACGGTGTCATCCCTGGATCAGTAATGCTGACACCACACAGTACATCGAGGTTTTATAGCAGAGTTGCAATCACACACTTATTACATCGATGGCTCAAAAAGAACTTATTACAATAAATATGGCTGAAGGCCATCTAATATCGATAACAGCGGAAGACTCGGAAGATAAATGGGTCCATCAACTCCAGCGGCATCACTGAGTATAGAACCACGACCTAAAAGCTCTTTACTCGTCGTATGAAAAGTCTGCAACATGAGAAGTTGCAGCCCGAAAACGGGTCAGCACATGGAATATGCTGGCAAAGTAACACATAGAGAGTAATGGAATGAAACAGCTATACTATATGCACATATGGCTGGTGGAAAGCTCTATGGTTACAGTTTTGCGTAAAGCCAATTTTTCCCTACTGCAAAGGAATAAGTTTATTTAACTATCATGGTGGTTGTGAAACATTGAGAATGGTTGACAGCATTCTCAATCCCAATTAAAAGTACAATTAAAACCCAACAACATTAATTAGAAGTAACATGTTGAGATTCACTCGATATTCAAGTACTAGATACTCAAGTTGTCCATAACCGGGGACACGGCTAATCATGATTAGTTTATACTCTGCAGAGGTTTGCGCACTTTTCCCCACATGAATCGATCGCCTCCGTTTGTTTTCTCGCACTACATGGTGTTTGAGAAACGGATGACCGAGACATAGTCTTTCAGAAGCACTAGCACCTTACTTGTGGGGTAGACCGGTACACCTACATCCCCTACATCTGCTAGTCCACCCCGTAAGAGTTCGCACAACTTAGTCAACTATGCTAGAGCCCATAGTAGCATGTGGCTGCACACGGAAGTTTCTAGCATGAAAGATCTTATGATCCCTTTGAGCCTGGGTGGCGGTCCAAAAAAAACAGGCAAGTCCTGATAGACATCAGGTGCCTCAATCCACCCAGATGTGTGTTTAAGTTTCCACCTTAGATAAACCATTAAAATTATCAATCTCACATCTGTCATGGATATCACTCACCCAATCCACGTCTACTAGCATAGCATGGCAATATAAGCAAACGTAGAGTAACTCCCAAAGGTTTCATAATAATACAGGTAATAGGTACTACCTCATCTACTTCCCATCCCACAATTTAATTAGATCCTAATCATGCAATGTGTGAGGATTGATCTAATGCAACAAAACATGGGTTGTAGAAAAGGTATGATCAAAGTGTTACTTGCCTTGCTGATGATCCGCGAGTCCTAGGGTTTCGAAGTAACAAGCGGCGCAATCCGGGTAATCTATCGCAGACAAACAACAAGCACACAATAAGTACTCATCTAATGCACATGTAAAACTCGAACAAGAGAATGAACCAGAAAGTTCAATTTAAGAACTCCGGTTGCAAAGAAAGAACGAACCGAACAAACGACGGAAAAACAAGCGGCAGAAGAAACAACTCGGTTCTAGCAAGTTGAATCTAGGTCAAAATTTTACTGTAGCAAAAGCTTGTTCAAGTTGATTAAACGGAACGGCGGTTTCAAGATGAAACTCCAGGCGCTTGAATCACCTGATTCCGATAAACGAGCGAAAAGAAAGACTAGGAAAAAGATCGGATCTGAGATCGCGATCGCGGAAAAGACGCGGAATAAATCCGATGAGAAGAAAAAGAAGAACGGTTAAACGAACGGACGTCGTTAACCTAGAAAAATCCGGTGATCACGTTCGTTAGGACGAACGGTCCGGCGAACGGTCATTAGGCGACTAAATCGGAAAAGAAAACGAATCCGATCTAGGGTTTTGGAGAAGAAAACCGAACGAAAAACCGATCTAGAAAACCGGAACGGTTTAGAGAAGAAAAGAATCGAAACGATTAGAAGAAAACGATCCGAGAAAAAGAATAGATGTAGTGCGGGGCTACCTCCGGCGAGGTCTCCGGCGAGGGGCTCCGGCGGCGTGGGCGTGGGCGGCGGCGGCAAGGTGCGGCGGCGGCGCGGGTGTGGGGTGGCGGCGCGGCGCGGGGTGTGGCGGCGGCGCGGCGGTGACGCAGGGTGCGGCGGCGGCGCGGGTGTGGGGTGGCGCAGCGCGGGGTGTGGCGGCGCTCTAGGCTTTGGGTTTGATGATTTAGAGGGGGGGGGGTGCTTGGGTATTTATATTGGGGAGGGGGGAGTTTACTTGGGGTAGGGGACAAGAATTAGACTAGGAATAGGAAAAGAGTCCTAGAAGAAAAAAGAAAAGAAAACGGAATAAGGAAAGGGGAGGGGCTAACCTACTAGGATTCGGTAGAAGCAAGAGGCGGCGGCGGCCTCCTGCGCCTGCGCCTGGCGCGCGGCTAGCGATGGCCTTGGCCGGCTGGGCCTTTGGCCCAAGGCGCTGGACTTTGATTTTTTTTTAAACGGTTCCGCGCTCGGAAAAACACAGAAAAACAAAATCTACCGGACTCCAAAACTAATAAAGTAAATTTTCCTCGAATCCTAAAAATGAGCCGAACAAAATGAACTTTTCTCCGGACCTAAAATGCAATTTTTGAAAACGCGCATTTTTCCCTATCCAAATAAAATGCAAATAAACACCGGAAAACAAAAATTGATCTATTTATTAAATCTTCATTTTTCCTAAATTTGGGAAAGTCATATTATTCCCTCTCTCATATATTTTTGACACCGGAAAAATTATTGAAGATAAAATAAATAAATCAAATGATCCTATTTTCAAAATTCGAGAAAACTCTCAAATATGAAAATAACGAAATCTCCAACTCTCTCCGAGGGTCCTTGAGTTGCGTGAAATTTCTAGGATCAACCAAAATGCAAGAAAATATGATATGCATATGATCTAGTGTATAACATTCCAAATTGAAAATTTGGGATGTTACATATGGGTTATAGTCACAGTTTGATGGGTGTCAAGATCAACGCTTAGATCAACACCGACACAATCTTTATGTTGGGTCAGATGTTTGTCTTTCGCGGTGTCACCCTTGTCACCGACTCGGATGGCCACCTTGGCCAGGGCGAGACCTTTGTTTTGGGTCAGATCGTTAGGTTTGACAACATATACACCACAGATATCCACGGGGAGCTGGTCTTCTTGGATCTGGCATCACGCCAGCCTCAGGAACAACATGATCAGCTTCCCTTCAGCCCGACGCTGGATTCAATCATTGAGGAGTGTGATAACCCCTTCTTGAGGTAGGTGATGCACCTGATGTAGCTGAAATTTGTGGATTGTTCAAGCTTGCAGGTTTATGTGAGGATGGAGTTAAGAAGAAAGTATTCCCTTTATCTTTGGGGAAAAGGAATTATCTTGGTATAGGCTATCGGATGATATTGGAACATGGTACTGGAACAGATTGAAGCTGGAATTCCACCAGAAAATTTATCCTATGCATTTGGTTCATCGTGATCGGAATTATATATATATAATTTTTAGCCTCGCGAAGGAGAAGTATCGCTCAACCTTGGGGTAGGCTTACATCTATGGTCCACACCTACCCCAATCATGAGCTCTCAAGAGAAATGATATTACAAAACTTTTATGCTCGACTTTCTAAGGATGATAAAGCAAAGCTTGACACTTCTTCTTCTGGTTTTTTTATGAAGAAAACTATTGAATTCAAATGGGATCTTATTGAAGAATTAAAGGCAACTCTGAAAATTGGGAAATCGACACGGGTAATGAGTCAGGTATGAATCTTGAATATGATTGTGTTGAATCTTGTATATGATTGTGTTAAATCTTTCATAGAAACAAATGCTTTCCCTAAGTTCAGCACAAAATATGGACTTGACTCTCAGATAGTAGCTACTTTATGTGAATCTTTTGCTGCTCATATTGACCTCCCTAAGGAGAAGTGGTTTAAATTTCATCCACCTATTGAAGAAATTTGTAAAGAACCTATTATAGCTAAAGCTAAATTTTTTAGTTATAATGTTAATCCAGTTGTGCCTACTGCTTATATTGAGAAACCCCCTTTCCCTGTTAGGATTAAGGAACATGATAAACCTACAACTGTGGTTAATGAGAGGAATGTTAAAACACCGAAACCTCATGAACAAATTAGAGTGGAACCTATTGTTGCAATGATCAAAGATCTTTCAGTTGATATTATTGATGGACATGTTATTTATTTCTGTGACGAAGCAACTGGGATTGCTAAGCAAGATGTGTTAAATAAGAGCAAACCTGTAGTTCGCAAGCCAGTTGTCTTTGTTAAAATTGGAGATCGTTGTTATCATGGTTTATGTGATATGGATGCTAGCGTAAGTGCTATCCTGTTTACTTTATATCAAGAAATTATGCATGATATTGCAACTGTTGAGATAGAAGATATTGATGTTACTATTAAGTTTGCAAACATGGATACTATTTCACCACTAGGGATTGTTAGAGAAGTTAAAGTCTTGTGTGGTAAGATCAAATACCCTAGTGATTTTTTAGTACTTGGATCACCACAAGATGATTTTTTCCAATTATATTTGGTAGAACTTTCTTGAACATTATTGATGCTAAAATTGATTGTTCTATAGAGACAATTAGTGTTAATTTCGGTGATGTATCTCATGAATTTAACTTCTCCAAGTATAGTAAGCAACCTCATGATAAATGATTGCCTAGTAAAGATGGAATCATTGGTCTTTCTTCTATTGTTGTGCGTCCCACTGACCCATTAGAACAATGTTTACTAGACCACAAAAATGATATGCATATGCCTAAAACAAATGAAATATTATTTAAGCAAGTACCTATCCTTAAACACAATTTACCTATTCAATCTTTGGGAGATCCTCTCCCACCTAAGAGTGATCCTGTGTTTGAATTAAACAAGTTGCTTGTGATGTCTATGATACGTCCATTTTGCATCATGCTTTTATATTGATATTTATTGCATTATGGGCTGTTATTACACATTATGGTACAATACTTATGCTTTCTCTCTCTTATTTTACAAGGTTTACACAAAGAGGGAGAATGCCGACAGTTGGAATTCTGGACTGGAAAGGAGCAAATCTGAGAGACCTATTATGCACAACTCCAAAAGTCCTGAAAATTTACGGAGAATTATTTTGGAATATATAAAAATATTGGGCGAAGAAAATACCAGAGGGGACCCACCAGGTGGCCACAAGCCTGGGGGCGCGCCCCTGTGGCTTGTGGGCCCCCTGGCAGGCCTCCGGTGCCCATCTTCTACTATATGGAGGGTTTTGACCTAGAAAAAAAAATCAGGAGAGAGGTTTCGGGATGAAGCACCGCCGTCTTGAGGCGGAACCTGGGTAGAAGCAATCTAGGGCTCCAGGAACCTGTTCTTCCGGCAAAACTTCCCTCCCGGAGGGGAAATCGAAGCCATCGTCATCACCAACGATCCTCTCATCGAGAGGGGGTCAATCTCGATCAACATGTTCACCAGCATCATCTCCTCTCAAACCCTAGTTCATCTCTTGTATCCGATCTTTGTCTCAAAACCTCAGATTGGTACCTGTGGGTTTCTAGTAGTGTTGGTTACTCCATGTAGTTGATGCTAGTTGGTTTATCCAGTGGAAGATCATATGTTCAGATCCTTAATGCTATTTAATACCCCTCTGATTATGAACATGAATATGCTTTGTGAGTAGTTACGTTTGTTCCTAAGGACATGGGAGAAGTCTTGTTGTAAGCAATCATGTGAATTTGGTATTTGTTCGATATTTTGATGAGATGTATGTTGTCTCTCCTCTAGTGGTGTTATGTGAATGTCGACTACATGACACTTCACTATGATTTGGGCCTAGGGGAAGGCATTGGGAAGTAATAAGTAGATGATGGGTTGCTAGAGTGACAAAAGCTTAAACCCTAGTTTATGCGTTGCTTTGTAAGGGGCTGATTTGGATGCACATGTTTCATACTATGGTTAGATTTATCTTAATTCTTCTTTCGTAGTTGCGGATGCTTGCGACAGGGGTTAATCATAAGTGGGAGGCTTGTCCAAGTAAGGACAGCACCCAAGCACCGTTCCACCCACATATCAAATTAGCAAAGTAACGAATGCGAATCATATGAGCATGATGAAAACTAACTTGACAATAATTCCCATGTGTCCTCGGGAGCGCTTTGCTTTATATAAGAGTTCGTCCAGGCTTATCCTTTGATACAAAAAGGATTTGGCCACCTTGCTGCACCTCAGTTACTTTTGTTACTTGTTACCCGTTACGAATTATCTTATCACACAACTATCTGTTACCGATAATTTCAGTGCATGCAGAGAATACCTTGCTGAAAACCGCTTGTCATTTCCTTCTGCTCCTCGTTGGGTTCGACACCATTACTTTTAAAAAGGACTATGATAGATCCCCTATACTTGTGGGTCATCAAGACTCTTTTCTGGCACCGTTGCCAGGGAGTGAAGCGCCTTTGGTGAGTGGAATTTGGTCAGGGAACATTTATATTACGTGCTGAAATTTACTGTCACTTGTCACAATGGAAAATAATCCTTTGAGGGGCTTGTTCGGGGTAGCTTCACCTTGACCGGTAGAGCAATAAGTTGCTCCTCAACCTACTGAACCTACTTAAAATATTTATTATGAAATTCCTTTGGGTATGATAGAGAAACTGCCAACTAATCCTTATGCAGGACATGGAACACTACATCCTGATATGCATCTAATCTATGTAGATGGAGTTTGTGGATTATTTGCTTGCAGGTTTGCCCGAGAATGATGTCAATAAGAAGGTCTTCCCTTAATATTTTAAGGGAAAGGCATTGACTGTTGGGGAACGTAGCATAAATTCAAAATTTTCCTACATGTCACCAAGATCAATCTATGGAGTCATCTAGCAACGAGGGAGGAGTGGATCTACATACCCTTGTAGATCGCACGCGGAAGCGTTCAAGAGAACGGGGTTGATGGAGTCGTACTCGTCGTGATCCAAATCACCGATGATCCTAGCGCCAAACGGACGGCACCTCCGCGTTCAACACACGTACGGAGTAGCAACGTCTCCTCCTTCTTGACCCAGCAAGGGGGGAGGAGAGGTTGATGGAGATCCAGCAGCACGACGGCGTGGTGGTGGAAGTAGCGGGATTCCAACAGGGCTTCGCCAAGCGCTGCGGGAGGAGGGAGATGTGTCATGGGAGGGAGAGGGAGGCGCCAGGGCTTAGATATGGTTGCCCTCCCTTTCCCCCACTATATATAGGGCCAAGGGAGAGGGGGGAGGCGCAGCCTTGGCCCTTCCTCCAAGGAAGGGTGCGGCCAGGGAGGAGTCCCTCCTCCCCAAGGCACCTCGGAGGTGCCTTCCCCTTTTAGGACTCTTCCTCTCCCTTGATTCTTGGCGCATGGGCCTCTTGGGGCTGGTGCCCTTGGACCATATAGGCCAAGGTGCACCCCCTACAGCCCATGTGGCCCCCGGGGCAGGTGGCCCCACCCGGTGGACCCCCGGGACCCTTCCGGTGGTCCCGGTACAATACCGGTGACCCCGAAACTTGTCCCGATAGCCGAAATAGCACTTCCTATATATAATTCTTTACCTCCGGACCATTCCGGAACTCCTCGTGACGTCCGGGATCTCATCTGGGGCTCCGAACAACTTTCGGGTTACCGCATACTAATATCTCTATAACCCTAGCGTCACCGAACCTTAAGTGTGTAGACCCTACGGGTTCGGGAGACATGCAGACATGACCGAGATGACTCTCCGGTAAATAACCAACAGCGGGATCTGGATACCCATGTTGGCTCCCACATGTTCCACGATGATCTCATCGGATGAACCACGATGTCAAGGACTTAATCAATCCCGTATACAATTCCCTTTGTCTAGCGGTATGATACTTGCCCGAGATTCGATCGTCGGTATCCCGATACCTTGTTCAATCTCGTTACCGGCAAGTCTCTTTACTCGTTCCGTAACACATCATCCCGTGATCAACTCCTTGATCACATTGTGCACATTATGATGATGTCCTACCGAGTGGGCCCAGAGATACCTCTCCGTTTACACGGAGTGACAAATCCCAGTCTCGATTCGTGCCAACCCAACAGACACTTTCGGAGATACCCGTAGTGTACCTTTATAGCCACCCAGTTACGTTGTGACGTTTGGCACACCCAAAGCACTCCTACGGTATCCGGGAGTTGCACAATCTCATGGTCTAAGGAAATGATACTTGACATTATAAAAGCTTTAGCATGCGAACTACACGATCTTGTGCTATGCTTAGGATTGGGTCTTGTCCATCACATCATTCTCCTAATGATGTGATCCCGTTATCAATGACATCCAATGTCCATGGTCAGGAAACTGTAACCATCTATTGATCAACGATCTAGTCAACTAGAGGCTTACTAGGGACATGGTGTTGTCTATGTATCCACACATGTATCTGAGTTTCCTATCAATACAATTCTAGCATGGATAATAAACGATTATCATGAACAAGGAAATATAATAATAACTAATTTATTATTGCCTCTAGGGCATATTTCCAACAGTCTCCCACTTGCACTAGAGTCAATAATCCAGTTCACATCGATATGTGATTAACACTCAAGGTCACATCCCCATGTGACTAACACCCAAAGAGTTTACTAGAGTCAATAATCTAGTTCACATTACCATGTGATTAACACTCGATGAGTTCTGGGTTTGATCATGTTATGCTTGTGAGAGATGTTATAGTCAACGGGTCTGAATCTTTCAGATCCGTATGTACTTCGCAAATCTCTATGTCATCTTGCAGCTACTACGCTATATTTGGAGCCATTTCAAATAACTGTTCTACTTGGAGCTATTCTAAATTGTTGCTCCATTATACGTATCCGGTATCTCTACTCAGAGCTATCCGGATAGGTGTTAAGCTTGCATCGACGTAACCCTTTACGACGAACTCTTTTACCACCTCCATAATCGAGAAAATTCCTTAGTCCACTAGTTACTAAGGATAACTTTGACCGCTGTCCTGTGATCCATTCTTAGATCACTCTTGTACCCCTTGACTGACTCATGGCAAGGCACATTTCAGGTGCGGTACACAGCATATCATACTATAGAGCCTATGTCTTAAGCATAGGGGACGACCTTTGTCCTTTCTCTCTATTCTGCCGTGGCCGAGCTTTAAGTCTCAACTTCATACCTTACAACTCAGGCAAGAACTCCTTCTTTGACTGATCCATATTGAACACCTTCAAGATCATGTCAAGGTATGTGCTCATTTGAAAGTACCATTAAGCATTTTGATCTATCCTTATAGATCTTGATGCTCAATGTTCAAGTAGCTTAATCCAGGCTTTCCATTGAAAAACACTTTTCAAATAACCCTATATGCTTTCCAGAAATTCTACGTCATTTCTGATCCATAATATGTCAACAACATATACTCATCAGAAATTCTATAGTGCTCCCACTCACTTCTTTGGAAATACAAGTTTCTCATAAACTTTGTATAAATCCAAAATCTTTGATCATCTCATCAAAGTGTACATTCCAACTCCGAGATGCTTACTCCAGTCCTTAGAAGGATTACTGGAGCTTTGCATACTCATTAGCATCTTTCAGGATTGACAAAACCTTCCGGTTGTATCACATACAACCTTTCCTCAAGAAAATCGTCGAGGAAACAATGTTTCGACATCCTATCTGCAAGATTTCATAAATAATGCAGTAATCGCTAATATAATTCCAACAGACTCTTAGCATCGCTACGAGTGAGAAAGTCTCATCGTAGTCAACTCCTTGAACTTGTCGGGAAACATCTTAACGACAAGTCGAGCTTTCTTAATGGTGACATTTACCATCATTGTCCATCTTCCTTTTAAAATCCATATGTACTCAACAGCCTTACGACCATCAAGTAGTTCTTCCAAAGTCTACACTTTGTTTTCATATATGGATCCTCTCTCGGATTATATGGCCTCGAGCCATTTATCAGAATCCAGGCCCACCACCGCTTCTCCATAGCTCGTAGGTTTATTGTTGTCTAGCAACATAACTTCCAAGACAGGATTATGTACCACTCTGAAGTAGCACGCATCCTTGTCATCCCACGAGGTTTGGTAGTGACTTGATCTGACGTTTCATGATCACTATCATAAGCTTCCACTTCAATTGATGTAGGTGCCACAGGAACAACTTCCTGTGCCCTGCTACACACTAGTTGAAGAGACGGTTCAATAACCTCATCAAGTCTCCACCATCCTCCCACTCAATTCTTTCGAGAGAAACTTTTCCTCGAGAAAGGACCGGATTCTAGAAACAATCCATTATTGCTTTCGGATCTGAGACAGGAGGTATACCCAACTGTTTTTGGGTGTCCTATGAAGATGTATTTATCCGCTTTGGGTTCGAGCTTATCGGCCTGAAACTTTTTCACATAAGCGTCGCAGCCCCGAACTTTTAAGAAATGACAGCTTAGGTTTCTCTAAACCATAGTTCATATGGTGTCATCTCATCGGAATTACGTGGTGCCCTATTTAAAGTGAATGTGGTTGTCTCTAATGCCTAACCCATAAACTATTGTGGTAATTCGATAAGAGACATCATGGTATGCATCATATCCAATAGGGTGCAGTTATGATGTTCGGACACACCAGCACACTATGGTGTTCCAGGCTGTATCAGTTGTGAAACAATTTCCACAATGTCTTAATTCTGTGCCAAACTCATAATTCAGATATTCATCTCTATGATCATATCATAGATCTTTTATCCTCTTGTCACGATGATCTTTCAACTTCACCCTGAAATTACTTGAACCCTTCAATAATTCAGACTCGTGATTCATCAAGTAAATATACTCAACATCTACTCAAATCATCTGTGAAGTAAGAACATAACGATATCCACTACACGCCTCAGCACTCATTGGATTGCACACATCAAAATGTATTACTTCCAACAAGTTGCTTTCTAGTTCCATTTTACTGAAAACGAGGCTTTCAGTCATCTTGCCCATGTGGTATGATTTGCATGTCTCAAGTGATTCAAAATCAAGTGAGTCCAAACGGTCCATTTGCATGGAGTTTCTTCATGCATATATACCAATAGACATGGTTCGCATGTCTCAAACTTTTCAAAAACGAGTGAGTCCAAAGATCCATCAACATGGAGCTTCTTCATGCGTTTTATACCGATATGACTTATGTGGCAGTGCCACATTTGTGTGGTACTATCATTACTATCTTATACCTTTGGCATGAAAATGTGTATCACTACGATCGGGATTCAATAAACCATTCATTTTAGGTGTAAGACCATCGAAGGTATTATTCAAATAAACAGAGTAACCATTATTCTCCTTAAATGAATAACCGTATCGCGATAGACATAATCCAATCATGTCTATGCTTAACGCAAACACCAAATAACAATTATTTAGGTTTTAATACCAATCTCGATGGTAGAGGGAGCGTGCGATGCTTGATCATATCAACCTTGGAAACACTTCCAACACATATCGTCAGCTCACCTTTAGCTAGTCTCCGTTTATTCCGTAGCTTTTATTTCGAGTTACTAACACTTAGCAACCGAACCGGTATCTAATACCCTGGTGCTACTAGGAGTACTAGTAAAGTACACATTAACACAATGTATATCCAATATACTTCTATCGACTTTGCCAGCCTTCTTATCTACCAAGTATCTAGGGTAATTCTGCTCCAGTGGCTGTTCCCCTTATTACAGAAGCACTTAGTCTCGGGTTTGGGTTCAACTTTGGGTTTCTTCACTAGAGCAGCAGCTGACTTGCCGTTTCATGAAGTATCCCTTCTTGCCCTTGCCCTTCTTGAAACTAGTGGTTTCACCAACCATCAACAATTGATGCTCCTTCTTGATTTCTACTTTTGTGGTGTCAAACATCGCGAATATCTCAAGGATCATCATATATGTCCCTGATACATTATAGTTCATCACGAAGCTCTAGCAGCTTGGTGGTAATGACTTCGGAGAAACATCACTTTCTCATCTGGAAGATCAACTCCAACTCGATTCAAATGATTGTTGTACTCAGACAATCTGAGCACAAGCTCAACAATTGAGCTTTTCTCCCTTAGTTTGCAGGCTAAGAAAATCGTCGGAGGTCTCATACCTCTTGACGTGGGCACGAGCCTGAAATCCCAATTTCCGCCCTCGAAACATCTCATATGTTTCGCGACGTTTCAAAACCGTCTTCGGTGCCTCAACTCTAAGCCGTTTAACTGAACTATCATGTAGTTATCAAAATTTGTATGTCAGATGTTCGCAACATCCATAGACAACGTTCGAGGTTCAGCACACTGAGCGGTGCATTAAGGGCATAAGCCTTCTATGAAGCAATGAGGACAAACCTCAGTTTACGGACCTAGTCCACAAAATTACTACTATCAACTTTCAACTAAATTTTCTCTAGGAACATATCTAAACAGTAGAACTGAAGCGCGAGCTACGACATAATTTGCGAAGACCTTTTGACTATGTTCAGGATAATTAAGTTCATCTTATGAACTCCCACTCAGATAGACATCCCTCTAGTCATCTAAGTGATTACATGATCCGAGTCAACTAGGCCATGTCCGATCATCACGTGAGACGGACTAGTCAACATCGGTGAACATCTTCATGTTGATCGTATCTTCTATACGACTCATGCTCGACCTTTCAGTCTTCTGTGTTCCGAGGCCATGTCTGTACATGCTAGGCTCGTCAAGTCAACCTAAGTGTTTGCATGTGTAAATCTGTCTTACACCCGTTGTATGTGAACGTTGGAATCTATCACACCTGCTCATCACGTGGTGCTTAGAAACGAACGAACTGTCGCAACGGTGCACAGTTAGGGGGAACACTTTCTTGAAATTTTAATGAGGGATCATCTTATTTACTACCGTCGTTCTAAGTAAACAAGATGCATAAACATGATAAACATCACATGCAATCAAATAATAGTGACATGATATGGCCAATATCATATAGCTCCTTTGATCTCCATCTTGGGGCTCCATGATCATCATCGTCACCGGCATGACACCATGATCTCCATCATCATGATCTCCATCATCGTGTCTTCATGAAGTTGTCTCACCAACTATTACTTCTACTTCTATGGCTACCGGTTAGCAATAAAGTAAAGTAATTACATGACGTTTATGTTGGCACGCAGGTCATAAATAAATTAAGACAACTCCTATGGCTCCTGCCGGTTGTCATACTCATCGACATGCAAGTCGTGATTCCTATTACAAGAACATGATCAATCTCATACATCACATATATCATTCATCACATCCTTTGGCCATATCACATCACATAGCATACCCTGCAAAAACAAGTTAGACGTCCTCTAATTGTTGTTTGCATGTTTTACGTGGCTGCTATGGGTTTCTAGCAAGAACGTTTCTTACCTACGCAAAAACCACAACGTGATATGCCAATTGCTATTTACCCTTCATAAGGACCCTTTTCATCGAATCCGATCCGACTAAAGTGGGAGAGACAGACACCCGCTAGCCACCTTTATGCAACTAGTGCATGTCAGTCGGTGGAACCAGTCTCACGTAAGAGTACGTGTAAGGTCGGTCCGGGCCGCTTCATCCCACGATGCCGCCGAATCAAGATAAGACTAGTAACGGCAAGCATATTGAACAAAATCAACGCCCACAACTACTTTGTGTTCTACTCGTGCATAGAAACTACGCATAGACCTAGCTCATGATGCCACTGTTGGGGAACGTAGCATAAATTCAAAATTTTCCTACGTGTCACCAAGATCAATCTATGGAGTCATCTAGCAACGAGGGAGGAGTGGATCTACATACCCTTTTAGATCGCGCGCGGAAGCGTTCAAGAGAACGGGGTTGATGGAGTCGTACTCGTCGTGATCCAAATCACCGATGATCCTAGCGCCGAACGGACGGCACCTCCGCGTTCAACACACGTACGGAGCAGCGACGTCTCCTCCTTCTTGATCCAGCAAGGGGGGAGGAGAGGTTGATGGAGATACAGCAGCACGACGGTGTGGTGGTGGAAGTAGCGGGATTCCAACAGGGCTTCGCCAAGCGCTGCGGGAGGAGGGAGATGTGTCATGGGAGGGAGAGGGAGGCGCCAGGGCTTAGATATGGTTGCCCTCCCTTTCCCCCACTATATATAGGGCCAAGGGAGAGGGGGGAGGCGCAGCCTTGGCCCTTCCTCAAGGAAGGGTGCGGCCAGGGAGGAGTCCCTCCTCCCCAAGGCACCTCGGAGGTGCCTTCCCCTTTTAGGACTCTTCCTCTCCCTTGATTCTTGGCGCATGGGCCTCTTGGGGCTGGTGCCCTTGGCCCATATAGGCCAAGGCGCACCCCCTACAGCCCATGTGGCCCCCGGGGCAGGTGGCCCCACCCGGTGGACCCCCGGGACCCTTCCGGTGGTCCCGGTACAATACCGGTGACCCCGAAACTTGTCCCCATAGCCGAAATAGCACTTCCTATATATAATTCTTTACCTCCGGACCATTCCGGAACTCCTCGTGACGTCCGGGATCTCATCCGGGACTCCGAAAAACTTTCGGGTTACCGCATACTAATATCTCTATAACCCTAGCGTCACCGAACCTTAAGTGTGTAGACCCTACGGGTTCGGGAGACATGCAGACATGACCGAGATGACTCTCCGGTCAATAACCAACAGCGGGATATGGATACCCATGTTGGCTCCCACATGTTCCACGATGATCTCATCGGACGAACCACGATGTCAAGGACTTAATCAATCCCGTATACAATTCCCTTTGTCTAGCGGTACGATACTTGCCCGAGATTCGATCGTCGGTATCCCGATACCTTGTTCAATCTCGTTACCGGCAAGTCTCTTTACTCGTTCCGTAACACATCATCCCGTGATCAACTCCTTGATCACATTGTGCACATTATGATGATGTCCTACCGAGTGGGCCCAGAGATACCTCTCCGTTTACACGGAGTGACAAATCCCAGTCTCGATTCGTGCCAACCCAACAGACACTTTCGGAGATACCCGTAGTGTACCTTTATAGCCACCCAGTTACGTTGTGACGTTTGGCACACCCAAAGCACTCCTACGGTATCCGGGAGTTGCACAATCTCATGGTCTAAGGAAATGATACTTGACATTAGAAAAGCTTTAGCATGCGAACTACACGATCTTGTGCTATGCTTAGGATTGGGTCTTGTCCATCACATCATTCTCCTAATGATGTGATCCCGTTATCAATGACATCCAATGTCCATGGTCAGGAAACTGTAACCATCTATTGATCAACGAGCTAGTCAACTAGAGGCTTACTAGGGACATGGTGTTGTCTATGTATCCACACATGTATCTGAGTTTCCTATCAATACAATTCTAGCATGGATAATAAACGATTATCATGAACAAGGAAATATAATAATAACTAATTTATTATTGCCTCTAGGGCATATTTCCAACATTGACATGGTATAGCACTACAAAAAAAGACACATCCATGACATTTTGGGCCTAACGAATTTTTTCTATCATACATATGACACTTCTATGATGATAATTGTGACAAAACCCGGTATCATCATAGATGTGGTGGGCTCCTACTTCTATGACAAAAAATTATGACAGAAAATGGGCTTTTCGTCCTGGGCGGGCCGGAGACGCAGCTGCATGACATTCTTTGGGCCGTCCATGACGGAAAAAACCATGGTAGAAGCGAGGGCGAGGGAAATTTCGGGGAGTTCCCGGTTATGGTGGAAGGTCGGGGCGCATTTCTCTCGTACACGTACGCGCATGTGTGTGAGGCGTTGGCTCTAACTGAACCCGAGCGAGGCGTTGGGCTCTAACTGAACCCGAGCGATTGCACTACAAGCTACACGTTACTGAACCCGAGCGATCGATCGGTGGCTGTTAACTGAACCCGATCGAGCGATTCCTTCGCTACTGCTGCTAACTGAAGCCGATCGATGCTGCCTCTAGGATGAACAGTGAGCGTTGCGGGGGGGGGGGGGGTTGGATGAACAGTGAGCGGTGGCGTTGCCTCTGGATGAACAGGACCCCGTGGTGTGGTGGAGGGCTGGATGAACAGTAGACGGTGGAGGGGTGCCCGTGAGGGGTGGTTGAACAGGACCCCATGGTGTGGAGGGCTGGATGAACAGTAGATGGTGGAGGGGTGGTTGAATAGTAGCAGGTGGAGTAGCGCGCGGTGGAGACTGGATGAACAAGAGCCCGTGGAGGCTGGAGGAGGTCGACGGTAGCCTGTGGAGGCTGGAGGAGGTCGACAGTGGAGATGAACAGTATCCCGTGGAGTCCCGTTTTGCGGTACGCCACACCCCTCCCGATGAACAGGACCCCTGTTTCTACCGTAGGAGGTCCGTTTCGTCTGTTTTGCGGTATGCCACACCCCTCCCGATCAACAGGACCCCCGTTTCGACTGTAGGAGGTCCGTTTCGTCCGTTTTGCGGTATGCCACACCCCTCCCGATCAACAGGACCCCCATTTCGACCGTAGGAGGTCTGTTTCGTCCGTTTTGCGGTACGCCAGACCCCTCCCGATGAACAAGATCCCGTTCCGAACGTGGCCGGTCGAACACAAGGCCGTTTCCTCCGTTGTTCGGTACGCCAGGCCTCGTTTCCATCGCCTGTTCCGTCCAAGCCCTCCCGATGAACACGACCACGCATTCTGTTCCGACCCAGCCGGTTGGCTCCCACGCGTTCCGTTGCCTCCCGATGAACACGACGCATTCCGTTTCCTCCCCATGAACACGATGCATTCCGTTGCCTCCCCATGAACACGACGACGACGCTGTTTCTCCGTTCTGACCTAGCCATGTCAACGAGCCCTCGCCGTACGTATGCGCGAGTAGGCGTTCAAGACCCCGCCCGTATGTACACATACGTGGCTGTATTTTCTTTCTTGCACCCTGGCCGCTGTACGTATGTGTACATACTATGTGCGCGCCTCTACTACGACATGTGCGCGCCTCTACATCGACCAGTATGTACGTACACGTTCGTGACCAGAATGACAACGCTACGTACGCTTCGACCAGGTGGGTCCCAACTGTCAGGCACTTCCTTGCCTACGAAGATGTAGCTGGTGGGTCCCAGCAGTCAGGGGGGCGAATCTTTTTTTTGCCCGGACGCACTTCCTTGTGTGCGAAGATATAGCCGGTGGGTCCCAGCAGTCAGGGGGCGAATCGTTTTTTTGCCCGGACGCACTTCCTTGTGTGCGAAGGTGTAGCTGGTGGGTCCCAGCAGTCAGGGGGGCTAATCATTTTTTTGCCCGGACGCACTTCCTTGCATGCGAAGATGAAGCTGGTGGGTCCCAGCAGTCAGGGGGAAACGTTTTTTCCATGAAATACAGTGGCCCGTCCAGTGGGTCCCAGCTGTCAGGTGGAGAAATCATTATTTTCCGCGTAATAAGGAGGCACTTCCTTGCTGCAGCCATGGACCCAGCTGTCAGCCTCTCCACGTACAGTCCATGTCCGATGGAAGTCGTTCCTTGACCACGTTGACCACGCCGTGCCGAGAGCACCAGGGTGGTGGACGATGGCGCGGCCTAGGAAGGGGACGATGCGGAGCCGGGGAAGACGCGGCAGTGGAAGCTCACGCGGAGAGGAGTACGAGGGTTCGCTGGTTCGACTGCGGTGTGAGGCTGCCGTCGTCGCAGGGCCTGGCCAGCGGTGGGAATAGTAGGGGGCGGTGAGGCCTCCGCGGTAGCACATCAGGCCACGGGAGGCAGGAGCATGCGGCACAACCGGCGCTGCTTTGGGCGGCTGGAGCAAGAAGACCAGAGGTTGAAGAAGCACTACAGCCGTTGGATGGACATCGTACGGTCACTGGAGCTAGAATCGTTTATATTGACTAAGTTGACAAAACCCTCCATCCCCGTCAACTTAGTAGGCTCACAAGTCAGCCTCCCACCAAGGTGGCTCCCAGCTAGCAGGGGGTATTCATTTTTTTGTGCGTAATAAGGAGGCACTTCCGATGGGTCCGAGCTGACAGCAGGGGGAACGTTTTTTCGTGAAATACGGTGGCCCGTCGGGTGGGTCCAAGCAGTCAGGGGCAAATGTTTTTTCACGAAATACTGGTGGGCGTCCAGTGGGTCCCTACTGTCAGGTGGAGGAATAATTATTTTCCGCGTAATAAGGAGGCACTTCCTTGCGGCTGCCGTGGACCCAGCTATCAGCCTCTCCGCGTACAGTATTCTTTCGATGGAATTCGGTCGTTGACCACATTGACCACGCCGCGCCGAGAGCACCACGGAGGTGGACGACGGTGAGGCCTAGGAAGGGGACGACGCAGAGCCGGGGAAGACGCGGCAGTGGATGCCCACGCGGAGAGGAGTACGAGGGTTCACTGGTTCGCCTGCGCTGCCGTCGCTGCAGAATAACTGGGGGGTGTGGGTGAGTGGAGTGGAGGGATGGCCTGGCCAGCGGTGGGAGTAGTATGGGGGCGGTGAGGCCTCCGCGGCAGCACAACCGACCACGGGAGGCAGGAGCAGGCGACACGACCGGCGCTACTTTGGGCGGCCGGAGCAAGAAGACCAGAGGTTGAAGAAGCACTACGGCCGTTGGATGGACATCGTACGGTCAGTCGAGCTAGAATCATGCATATTGACTAAGTTGACAAAGCCCTTCGTCCCTGTCAACTTAGTAGGCCCACTATACTGGGTCCCAGCTAGCAGGGGGAGTATTCATTTTTGTGTGTGTAATAAGGAGGCACTTCCTTGCGTGTGAAGATATTGCTGGTGGGTCCGAGCTGTCAGCGGCGGTAACATTTTTTTCGCAAAATACAGAGGCCCTTTCAGTGGGTCCCAGATGTCAGGTGGAGGAATCATTATTTTGCGCGTAATAAGGAGGCATTTCCTTGCGTGCAGCCGTGGACCCAGCTGTCAGCCTCTCCACGTACAGTCCACTTCAGATGCATGTCAGTCGTTGACCACGTTGACCACGCCACACTGAGAGCACCAGGGCGGTGGATAACAATGAGGCCTAGGAAGGGAATGACACGGAGGCAGGGAAGACTCGGCAGTTGTTTTTGTTTCCCACACGGAGGGGAGTACGACTGTATAAGGGTTTACTGGTTCGTCTGCCGTCGCCGGAGAATAACAGCAGGTGTGGGTGAGTAGAGGGATGGCTAGGCCATCGATGGGAGTATGTGGGGCGGTGAGGCCTGCGCGGCAGCACAGCCGGCCGCGGAGAGGAGGGAGCAGGCAGTCCCGTCGGCGCTTGTTTGAGCGGTTGGAGCAGGAAGAGCAGAGATTGAAGAAGCACGATGGCCGTTGGATGGACATCCAACAGTATAGAAGCCATCTGTGGAAAGGCTCAAATCTGTGGAAAACAGCATACAACCCATCTTCCATTATTTTAAATAATTTACAGCCCATTTGCTAATTCTTACGGGTTTTTTTGGAGCCCATATTCTTTTTGTTAGCATTACAGCCCATATTGTGGCCATGGTTAAAAAGTTATACAAAATTTTGCATACGTCGGTGCGGTCTGAACTGTTTTTAATCTCGAAATTTCAAGTCACATTCAGACTGATTTTAAAAATAAATGTATATCAATATAAAATCCAATAAATTGCCCACGCATAAAAATCAATGCAATTTAAAATCTCGAAATGAAAAAAAGATATTTGAAACTAATTGCCGGTTTGATGTGTTTTAAAAATGTACAGCCCATTTCTCATTACTGATAGGCCATTTTCTCGGCCAGCCGTGTCTTGAAAGATTTGCAGCCCAACAGGCCTGATAAAGCGACTTACTTGACAAATCACAAGAAAAACTGGGCTAGCCATTTTCAGAAAGAAAAAAAAACAACTGGGCTGGTTTGTGGTAAATATAAAAGAAAAGGCTGTCTAGACAGGCCAGAGTGTCCCGCACAGCCCAGTTGACACCCTGCTTCCGTCTCAAAAACAAATTAGATAAATGCCACTCCAATTATGACGATTCATAAAAATTCCACTGCAATTTCAAACTTTAAAAAATGCCACTGCAATTTTTGCAAACTTTGAAAAATGCCACTGCAGTTTGCAAACTTTGAAAAACGCCACTCCAGACTTCGAAAAATGCCTCTAGAAATGGCATGAAATGGCATTTTCAAAGTTTGGAAATTGCAGTGGCATTTCTCGGATACACCAGATTTGGAGTGGCATTTATCAAATTAACCCAAAACAAAAATAACTGGGAGAGCTGCTGGGTCCCTGGTGTCAGCCGCTCGTTGTGCAATTCTCTCGTTTATTGACTACGTTGACAATGGCATGGGACCCAGATGCCAGAAATCCACTAGGAGGAGCCATTTTTTTATTGGCTTGAAATAAGGAGGCACTTGCTTGCATACTGCCATGACCTTGGCGGGTCCTGCTGTCATCCTCTCCACGTACAATCATCTCCTGATTGTGTACGCATCAACTTGCTAGGCCCACAAGTCAGCCTCTAAACCCATGGAGGACAAATACAACCCATTTAAAAAAATAACATCCCATTCCATACATTCAAACGGAAAGTTCAACATTCAGAGCAAAGTAACAGGTCTGATGCACATATAGAGTACTGAACTTCCATGTTGACAACCATCATAGCCAAGTTAACTATCTACTCCCACCAATACTCTAGTAGCGTACAAGTACTAACTTACTCTTAGCTAACTAGACGATGCCGACCGCCATCTGTGGTACATGCTAAACGCCGGCACCGGCGTCGTGCGCCTCGCCTCGGACTTGCAAGAGGTGCGATAGGGCGCGTTGCTCGCGCGCGTTGGCCCTTTCCATGCCGGCGTGGTCCACCGAAGCTTCGGCTTCCAAGCGGGAAACCCACTTGACGAGCTGGTAGTAAAAATTGGCATCGCGAACGCGTGCGTGCCCGACAACCTCCAGGGCTATTTGCCGGGCGCCGGCCTCCACGTAGTCAGCCCAGTTGCGGGCGCTCTGCTCGTGACTCAGAGCGTCGGTGCGCTGCTGCTCCATGTCCCGCTGGCGATGCAAATCGGCGATACGCTGTTCCTCCGCCAGGCGGTCACGCTCCAACAACTCCTGCTCCTCCGCCATGCGGTCGCGCTCCAACAACTCCTCGATCTCCGCATTGCCATCTAAAGACAGATAGAATGCCTCCTCCCTCCGCCTGCCTTCCGGTGAAAACCCGAACACTAGTTTCGGTGGTGACTGGCTCAGGCGTCGCCTACCGCGGATGGCGGGGGCATGGCGGACGTGGCGAGCGACGTCGGGCTGGTAGGGGCTTATGAGGATATGGTGAGTTGGGTCACGGTGGCACCAGAGAAGGCCGGGAAACAGTACTTATAGGCGGAAGGTAGCGCGACGGTCATCGGAATTCAATGCATAATGGCTTAGCGCGCCAGCTTGCCGTGGAAAACTAGAGAAACTGAAATTATGACTGTGCCGTCCCGTCCCGTCTGGGTCGCACGCCGGCATGGCGGTCAAACGAGTGCACTCGAATCATCTCCCTCCTTGTCAATAATGATTCCACGGATTTAAAAAGCCCGCAACAATTAAAGCGTATCTTTTTTCACATCAGTTAGCTGCCTTAATTACGGCCGGCTGCATGCAGGCACTCAGAATCGCTCGCAGGCAGTACGCGAAGCAGCATGCAATGAGTCGCAGCCGAGGGCACACATGTAGCCACTTAAATCGCTGGAATTAATTAGGCTTAAACTTCTGCATGCCGTTAATTATTGCCATGCCTTGGTCTTGCTGCTTTGCTCACGGGACTAATAAACCTGGACGGAGGGAGTACCTTGGTTGGTGAGAGGTTTGAATTAAGCCCTGCAAACGGGAAAGGAGGTACTAGTACATGCGTGATCCGCTATTTATTCATGTAGCATCGAGTAGGTCGTTTCTTGAATTGAGCCCTGCAAACCGGAAAGGAGGTAGTACATGCGTGATCCACTATTTATCCGTGTAGGATTGATAGTGTAGCTTGTCAGTTCCTTCAGAGGTAGGCATTTTTATCCATGTAGGATCGATAGTGTAGCTTGTCAGTTTCTTCAGAGGTAGGCATTTTTATTCAAAAAACTGCCACTTCGCATCTTGCGTCGCAAATAAAACTGCCAGGAGCGCATTTGTAGGCTAGCTAGTGATCGATCAGTAACTTGTAAACACTGAGCGAACAGAAATAAGTAACTGTTAATGCATCTCAATGATTCACAGATCATATACAAATATGTAGCTCCAAAAGCAAAGATCAGCCACTTCGGATCTTGCGTCGCAACTAAAACTAACTAGTTCGATTCCCATACATAAGATCAACATGTTAATGCATCTCAATGATTCACAGATCATATACAAATATGTAGCTCCAAAAGCAAAGATCTAGAAAAAACATCTGTTCTTCCTACTAACATGGATGCTTCTCTTGGCCAACATTCAGTATAGACTGAAAGAAAAATTTGTTTGTGAAGTCTACAATTCCTCTTGCAAACGTAAGTGGTTTCACCAATAGCTGGAACCATGAGAATGAACCACACATGATGGAGGAGCATCCACTGCAATATGATTTGGTCTTCTCTCGATCACACCGCGAGACTATCTTCGGAATACAAACTTTAACTTAGGCAAAATGATGCCCATTGTATAATCAGACCAAAGCAATGAAGCACCTAGTGTTGGACAATAAATAGTACAATACTACTTTTCTGCAGTCCATGAAGTGACTATCCAATCCTTCTGTGTCTATTTTCAAATGGCATTGCATGCAGTGACTAGACTATTCTCTTGTGCAGTTCAACCAAAATTGCGGACACTTTGTTTGTTTGCCAAATAGCAACGGGCAGACATCTCTGTCTGCACAAATATCAAGCAGCTAGTTAACATATACCACACCTTGTATTTTCGGTTTAAACATGTCTCTTTCGCTTAGCATCTGTCATGTTCTGCACTGGACAATCTGATACAGTTATGTTTTGCCCTGACAATTTCATACTGAATTGATTTGCTGGTTCAGAGCAGAAATATAGCGCCTATTCTTCATCAGACCAAGGATATCCATGTTGGTAGTGATGGAAGAGGTGAAATCGATACAACCGAAATTGAGCATCCAATCATTTAATCCTATCCTGCACCTCCAATGTAGGTCCACCCTGCCAATAAATTCACATGCAAACCACTAGTATTACTATCTAATGACAGTACAAAAAGAGTAGCAAGATAGTAGCAAACCATGTACCTTCGTAATGAACAGCTCATAGTGTCACCAATTGGATATAAAGGGTTGGAAAAATACATGCTCCTAATGTTGAACCAGTTGGACTTTTTGTGCAGTTCCACTAAAATCGAGCATCCCTATTTGCATAGATATTGAAAGTGTGATTACTCTAAAAGTGACACTAGTTGAAGCATAGACTCACAAATATAAGCATTCCAATTTCTTAATGGGAAAAGGTAGCAATACTGTTTCTAACCACCTGTTTGAAGGAATAAATAAAGCAACATCGGCTGATGTTAGGAAGGCATACATAGTTTTTTTCTTCTGAAAAACTGAGCCATTCCTGACCTTTCCTCTTCTTTTAAGCAAATTTTGTGCAGTTCTACTAAAATAAAATACCATCACCGCCTTGACAATTCAGTGACACTGTACAAAAGGAAATGACTTAACATTACATCATGATGTCAGGTATGTAGTCGACAGGCATTAGAGACAAACATACAGACCTCCTCCGATAACATAATGAACATTAATTTTAACAAAGGTGTGACTAGCTTTACCAGGATAATTTGAGTGAACTCTACACCCTTTGTTCCTTAATATAAGACGTTTTCGCGGTTCAATTTAAAGTACCCAAACGTCTAGTATTTAGAAAACAGGTAGTAGTTTTCTTGAGCACATATCTGGGAAAGCTTGCCACACTTTATTTATGTCCATACGCTAATGCAACACCATTCGAATACTACAAATATACACTAATCCAGTGGCTAGTGCAACATTAGAGTAGTTAGTTTATTACAGGGTACAATACAATGGTTTTACTGAACATATTTCAATAAACTCTAGCACTGGAAGGTTTCTATAAGAATTAACAATACAAAATGTAAAGGTAACAAGTTTCAGCATTGGTATACTAGCTGTGCATGAGCATTAAACCAAATACAAAAGTCTGAAGGTAACTAGCATTATTAACTAATGACAGTATAAAAAAATTACAAATCATGTACCTCCAATGGCGGCATCACTTTAGCAGTACCATTGCTTGACTTGACTGTTGGCATTATACTAACAGCAAAAAAAGTGGCAATAAGAGCATGGGAGGCCCATTCAGACAGTGGGCGCACCAGTACGATGTACCTCCACGGACGCAGAGTGGTGAGGGAGGTACGGTTGCCCAGAGCAACAAATACCCAGGCAGCATATGTGGATTACATCCCATTTTTGTTATCTTTAGCCACCTTTTTCCTATGCGAGGACAACAAACCGATCGACCTGGTCATTCTCTATTGTGTTGTCATGCCTTTCTACCCTTCTTCAACCAAGAGACACGAGACTCGTTCCTTAGCTGCTGATTTTCCCCTTTTCAACCTAGATGCGGGTTCGATGCCTACTCTCTTGGACAGTACAGTCTCCCTTCCTTTCCTTATTCAACCCAGACATGGATTAGTCTGCATGAAGTAGGGTTTCCTTTAATAGTGCAAATTATGGTTTTCGTCTGCGTGGCCAGCAGAGCAGAGGATAGCAAATTGGGAAGATGGTGGAGTGGAAAAAGATCCACATGCAATGACATGGCAGATAGGGCAATAGAACAAGGTTATGGTTCGAAAAGAGGTAGCATACCTGAGGGTCGGCGGGAAGTGGCTTCGCTCGTGGTCGTCGTCCTCTGCACACACTATGGCAGCGAGCTTGGGGACGGAGGCCATCCCGCGCAGGCGCTAGGTCTGAGAGGACGGCCTCGTCGTCATTGCGTGACCTCGCTCGCCGACGACGAGTGCGTCAACGCTGCACGTCCTTTTCTTCCCCGGTGGATCTGTGACCACCGGTGAGGAGGGAGAGAGGGGCCGTCTTTTTTAGATCTAGAGAGAGGGTGGTAGTGTGAGAAGCAAGTGGGCAGCCCTTAGCAAGAAAGCGCTGAAGCTCCAGCCTATATATCTTTTTTATACTACTAGTACTGGAGGTGGAGTAGTGGTAGAGTAGTTTATATTTTCTCTACGTACAGTACCAGTCAGTCGTGCTTCAAAACTGATTTGCACGCCATTAAAAAAATAAATGTCGATAACTAATGCGGCACCTCGGGCCAACACAGCCAGATCGCATTTTGCCCGAGAAATTACACACCATGTTTCGTTGACATGTGGTCCCGTTCCAACATATCAGTGAGACGACGGCGAGTAGTAGGAGTATTTCCGAACGGACGTGTAGGCCGGGGCGCCTCTTCGTGAACCGTGGCAAACTCGCAACCGTCCACCGACTCTTCGCCTTTCCCTCTTGATTTGAAACTGCTGTTGCACGCTCTTCCTCTCCCTCCTCCATTTTCCTTCACCCCTTCGCCCTTTCTTCTGCCATTGTTCGATCGTCTTCTCCATGGAGGGAACAGGCCGGAAACGACCCCGTTATTCTTGCCCCGATCTGAAAGATGACATGGTGGAGGAACTCATTAATCGGTGCGACGTCATCACCTCGGCTAGCATGGCAGGTTCGTTCAAGCCCATTCTTGACTCAACTAATAACATCATTACAAGGAACCCAAGAGTCAAGGAGCGGTTTGATCTCCCCTATCTTCTTCGCCGTGACCCTGATGACTGGCGCCGGCACGACGGAGGCCTCACCCTGTGCAAGTTGATGCCGCTTGATAATGATACGTATGATGTTAAGATGCCATCGCTTGAGGGCAATGCTTGGGCAGGCGCACATAGAGATTGGGTTGTTTACATTGGGTCCAACTGCGAGTGGGAACTTGTGAATGTGTACACTCGTGACCGGGTTCCACTTCCAAAAATCTTAGCAGACTTCCCAGAGGTTGAGCACACCGGTATTGTACGCACGTTCAAATACGATCATGGCGACTATCTTCTATGGAAGATAGCAATTTGTCGAGTTCCCAATCGCTCTTGGAATTACAACAGCTATGAAGTTGTTGCTATCTTCGACAAGCTTGTTGCCGTCCTTGGTGGTTTGACTCGATGGATATTGCTCAAAAATCAGTTTCTGTACACGGATGAGTACTGTGATGCAATTCAATACGAGGGCCTTGTGTTTGCTGCCACCACTCATGGGACTGTTTTTGCATGGGATCCTCGTAGTTTTGGTATGTTTTTCTTCCACCGTAATTATAATTGTTTCATCCACATGCATGCGGGTTAGCAAGTTTCCCTTTACTAATTAACCTTCTTCTTGTGTTTCCAAGGTCCTGTGAACATCCCACCACCTATACTTGAAATTTTTTATAACCAAGGGGGAGATGACGATGGTGATGATCACGAGGATGAGGACGAGCAGCGCCCATATACTCCGTGGCGCCTGGCAACTAATTCCGATTGATCACCTCTTCTTGTGTGTATACAGCCCACTGATGATGTTACTGCTAAGGAAGCAGGTGTAGTCTCCCATGGTCGCACTCTCTGGACCTATTCCAACACCTGTTGCATGGTATTTGGGATGGATACTAGTGTGCTAGCACCAACTCCTTCTCCCTGGTACATAATTGATAGTCTTGGAGAAAACTCGCTCTTCCTTGGACAAAACTATCCGATGATGGTGAAAGGCGATCCAACTGCTGTTGACACAACGTTACTAGTACCATTTATGAGAAGCAAC
This sequence comes from Triticum urartu, assembly GCF_056163025.1. Taxonomy (NCBI): domain Eukaryota; kingdom Viridiplantae; phylum Streptophyta; class Magnoliopsida; order Poales; family Poaceae; genus Triticum; species Triticum urartu. The sequence goes on from NC_141875.1 coordinate 619,446,772, forward strand.
TGTGTCTATACCTCGGACATTTGGGTGGTTCCCTACCCTGGTACTGATATAGTAGGCCGCTTCAGCCTGGATGATCAGTCCTGCGTTGGTCTCCAGATCTACAATGGATGGCCCGTCCCAGAGAATCACTTGTGGTTCAAAGCAAGCGTTTCCAACGCCGAGGAATGGTTGAGTTGAAGTTCATTTCATTGCTTGTTATTTGTTGTGTGGTGAAAACTTTAGTATTTATAATGTATCCTCGTTGTCGATGTGGGTTGATGATCTGTTGTATGTAATAAAATGATATGCCTATGATAAACTTTACTAAATTTATGAATGGCTTTCGTGTCGCTTCTCTGAGTGAGTGGTGCGAAGAGGCAAAGAAATATTTTCCGAATACATAATTGTACGTGCATTGCAACAGGTTATCGGATGAGGCCAATCAACAATAGTAGTACACTATTTGTACTAGCTTCACATGCTTCGCGCGTCGGGCGGGTGTTTTTACTGTAGCCATATGTTAATGTGTTCGCTGTACGTAACCAGCACCTCGAATCCTTGATACTAGTACTATATAGTAGGAGTAAGTAGTAGGAGTAGTAGGGTGGCATGGGCCAGAACAAGCATTCATGTCCAGGAGTACGGCACACGCCACCACCACGACATCCATCTGACACCATATTATTTCTTGGAGTCCGTGCTAGAGCAATCTCTTCAAGCTCGTCGTTTCTCTAACTTCAGCCATTGCACGGCGGGCGAGGTGGGGGTTTGCCGATAGTCGGTTTCCTTAACTGCGGTCCTACTTGTAAGGCCAACTCCAACGCACGACCCCAAACGGACCTCCATTTTGCACGAACTCCAACGATAATTTTGACTAGAAAAGCAAGACCAAAGAAAACAAGAACCACAAGAATACATTTTAATACTCCTGTAAGTTGGATTAGTGCCTTCTTGATGCATTCATTGTTGATCTGCGGAGGCTCGATCTTGCGTGCTTCTTTCTTCTTCGAGTGTAAATAAGTAGACGTTGCTTCCTCGCATCTAGTCTCATGTCTAGCCTCTATTCTAGTAGGAGTATCAACAAGTGCACTAATCTCATCTCTAGCCTCTGTGCTAGCTAAAAGTGATAGAACATCTACTAAATTGCGCTCTGTCAATATATGGATGTACTCTTCTTCCCAATACAAAAACTTGCATCCATTCTACTCCCTCCGTTGCACAATACATGCCTTCTATTTGTCAAAATATATATGTATCTAGACATGTTTTATTATATAGGTACATCCATTTTTGGACAAATGGAAGTCAAGTATTTTGGAACGGAGGGAGTACACAATAAAATTTTTAAGTTAGCACAACTAGTCTAATCCGAGAGCACAACCAAAGATTTGGTCGGGTTCTTCCTCCTTTTGCCGACATGTGGGACATCCAGCATCCAGGTCGTGTCATGAAAGAAAATAGAGTGGTAGTTGAAGCCACGAGATGTGCATCTTGGGTTAAACTGTAAGTAGAATCTTACTACTCTTGAGTAACTCCAAAAGTGGCCACCGAAGATCTTTATTGGATTTATTTTTCATCACCAGCACGTCGAGGTGAAAGATGTGCAGGTTCAGTGGGTCCTCTTGCGTTTTCACTGACATGTGGGGCCGCATGTGAGCAAACAGACGATGGGCTCCGCGCGTCCGCTGGCTGGCTGAGAAGAGAGATAGAGGAGGGCTGAGCATGGACTGTAGGAAATTTGTTCTACGTACCTTGATATAGGCTCGATATAGTGGGGTGGCATGGGCCATAACTAGAATTCACGTCTAGCAGTATGGCACACGCCACCCACACGAGTCCCATCCGACACTAATTTTCTTGGAGTCCGTGCTACAACCATCTCTTCTCCCTCCTGTTTTCTCAGCCATCACGCAGTGGGCGGGGTGGAGGTTTGCCGATAGTCGGTTTGCTCAACTGCGGTCCCACTTGTAAGTGAAAATGCAACACCGCACGCATTCCCGCTTGAGCGGCATGCTAGACCAACTGTGTGGGGGTGCAACGCAAACACGGCAGGCTTTTCCTTTTGAACTCGTAACTTGTAAAATTTGGTTCTGCTCCATGGCGCGACCGATAGATAGAAAATAACGATTTTGCCTAGAGTAATGAGAAGTTTGGTTCTGGCGCCGTTCATGCATGGAGTACATACGAAAGTTATGAAGTTGATGCGAAAGGTAAGATAATTACTGTAGTATCATATACTACTACATGGATTTGACAGAAAGATAAAAATACATACGGATCCATCAATGACATCCTCACGCCCTAGTGCACCGGGTCACCAACCGACGTGTGAGGAGCAGCGGCGTTGGCGGCGAGCTCAACGTGCTTCTGAACAGTGCCGTCCAAGGTTGCCCTATGGTCCAAGAAGGCCAGCGTCCTATCGTCCTCCTCTTGCATGTAGTAGTCCTTGTGTGGACGATTTGCGTGTAGACGTGGGTGATTATGTCGATGGTGTCTTGTTGCGCCAGGCGCTGCGCGACGAGCGCGACCTCGAGGTGGACATTCTCCGGCGCGATGGCGGGCAGTCGCAGGGCCACCAGTGCGTCGATGAGGTTGTCACCATAGTGGCCGTTGAGGGTGGCGGGCATCGCAGTGCCTGGGCGCGTCGGCTGGAGGCTTACGTCAAAGTCGTCCGCAAGCTTCTTGACGACGGTGAACTTGTCGAGGAAACCGACGAGGACCTCGTCGAACAAGGAGATGAAGCTGTCGTCCAAGCGGCCCCTCGCCCTGGTGGCCTCAAGCAATACTACCTGGAGACGTTCCTCGGTGCCGGGCCGCAGGCCGGCGTCATGGACCATCTGGCACAGCCGGATGATGCTCGCGCTCATCGCCTCCATGGGTCTAGCTTAGCTTCTAGTCAACTGATCTTGCGATTCGAGTGATCACTCTTTCCCTTGGTTAGCGTGCGTAGGTGCGTAGGATTTCGTACTACTCCTCGGCCCTCTACTGCACCTGCCTTTGGCTGTATGATAGGTGGTCCAGCCACCCCCTGGGCCCACATGTCATTCACCCAAAGGCAGTTGCCATAAGTCAATGAAGTTGCGTCCCCCTCCGTGCCGGTGCAGTATAGTCATCTCACTGGACCTCTAGTTGGGGCCAAACGAGAGAAGTTTGATGTTTACTGGTTTATTGGTCCCCTTTGCATTTTGCGCCAAGTTTTGATCTTTGATTTAACTAATAAAATGTTAATGCATGTAAACAAAAATGTTGTGTAAGTCACCTTACGAAAACCAAATAATCCCAAAATACTTAGGCACGGTGCATTAACTCCCTCCTTGTTTCTTATTTCATGACATATCAACCAATGAGAGATGTGGGCCGTGCATGATTTCAATGACTTGAGACTACCAAACATGACATGCAGTGTTTAGTTCATTGCATTTAATCCTATTAGTACTCTAGTTAGCAAAAAAAAACATTAAGTTCTCTCGCCGATAGGAATAAAACACCATGTATTTATTTACAGAGGGAGTAGTACATTTTTTGTGACATGCATTACTAGATATTGCTAGTCAAATACTAAAATCCAGATGGACATGGTAGTACTCCTATATCCAGACGGTGGTGCTACTAGTACTAGTAGTAGTACTACCAATGTAGTAGTAGGAGTACTAGCACTGTACTACCCGTTGGTCAAATTATTACGTGTTGCTACTCACAGTGAAGTGACAAGACCCTGCGCCGAAGATGACACCTGAGTACAGGCGCCGTGTTCGGCATACCATAGTCAGCCTCACCGTCTGCAGTCACTATCATCATGGCTGTAGAGCTAGCCTGCTTACAACTAGCCCTGTTCGACATAATTTCCCGTACGTAGATGCCCGTGCATTGCACGAAACACCAAAATTGGTGGTGGACGGCTCCGGCAGCGGCCATCGTGCCAGATTTTTCCACGGCCTTCTAGATGTGGTGGGGAGGAGATAAGGCTGATTGTGAGAGACAAGGAGTTGTTTGTAAATAGGGAACAAGTGCGGGCATCTTTTTGCAAAAATGGAGAAGCTTGGTTTGTATGCGTCAGATCTAGATCCGATGGCTATTGGTGAAAGATGGGAGGCACAACATCATCACCAACTCAGGACCTGTTCGATTCGTAGGATTTTGAAAACGCAGGAATAGGACACAACAATATTACAAGTTTCAAACTGATATTACAAATGTTAGGAGTAATGCTGCACCTACGAAGAGGGAATTACTAGGAAGTTTACGTAAGAACTTCCGTTACTTTAGGTGGATGCAGCATTATCGTACAAACTAAAATCCACCGCCCTGACAAGTCAGTAATGGGCAAATAAGTTTTCGAGTCTCTGGCCACTTGATGTTTGAAAAACAAATTCAGCTTCTGTGGAGACTTTGTCATTTAGGCTTAGACGCTTGCGGTGATCAGCACACCATTCATTGTTGCACCAGAGAACGCCAAACCTCATTACCTTGAGCACACTTGCCTCCAGAACAAAGAACCTGGCCAATTTAATCTCAGATGTGCTGCCTCAGTAGTCGATCAAATCAATTTCTGTAAGATGGAGATCAAGGCATTCGATGAGATTGTTATAGTGCAACACATTTTTCACTTTCGAGTCTTTTTTTATCTGCAAAAGAAGAGAACATATTAGAGTAGCTGGCTGCATAAGATTGCCGTGTCATCAAGAGGTACCAATATCATTTGCTCATACGATAGGGTTGGCTGGTTAGTGATATTTCTCTCTCTCTCTCTCTCTCTCTCTCTCTTTCTGTTTCCTCTCATTTAACTAGGAGCACGTGAAGAGCTTGGGCATTTGTTGCCTTTCACTATGTGGCTGATGCCATATTTCGCAAAAGTATGCCACATAATACGCATCGATGTCAAATCAAAAGATTTTGGCACCGCTCTCGCGATGTGAGAGAGTTGGCACCGCTGTGCACACAGACCCACATGTATAAACAAATCAATCAAACCAACTACACCAGCCTCTCACTCTCCCAAACAAGTGTTTTTTATTGCCTCAGTCCTCTCTCTCTCCCACGTAGTGTTTTTTCATTGCGTGAGTTAATTTGGCACCGGAGCAAAGTAGGTGATCCAGATTGGGGCACCAGGTGAGCAATGGAGGGGCATCGATGCCAAATGCATCACAAGTGAATTTGGCACATGTTTTGGCCTACATAGCCCACTTTTGAACTCCCTCCGTCCCAAAATTCTTGTCTTAAATTTGTCTAAATACAAATGTATCTAGTTACATTTTAGTGTTAGATACATCCTTATCTAAACAAATGTAAGACAAGAACTTTGGGACGGAGGGAATACTACCTCGTATTTAGTATAAAATTTTGACCATAGATTTACCTAAGAAAATGCCAATGCATGTCACTAAAAATTACACCATTTGAAATTATGTTCAGATACGAATCCAACGTTATAGTTCTTAGTGACATGCATTAACATTTTGTCAGTTAAATCTATGGTCAAATTTTGATACTACAAAATTGGAAGAGTAAACCAGGATGGAGGTAGTACTTGCTCTTAGGGTAACCATAGAGTTACTGGAGTAGTCGAAGTTACTTTCCACTATGACTAGCCTAGGCTACTATAGTAGTACAGCATAAAAACGATGCAGGTGATCACATGAGAAAAAAATACTAAAAACATTTATTTCGGTGCAGTGCGTAGATGCAGTTTTGAACACTACACTTGTCATCGTAATTTGGGAAAATTACAAAAAAATTGAGCTACATTGTGATTACCGTTTACTTATAGGAAAGAAGTTTCACCTCGATGAGTAGCTTCTCCGTGCACGGAAAGCATGTAAAGAATCCAACAACTTGATCCAGATTGGGGCCGATAGATTTTAGTGCTAAGATCTTCACTGTGCGCATGGACTGGGTCAAGCTTGTGGGAATCATTTTCTGGAAGACGGTCGTAAATACATCAAGAAGAAATTTAAAAATGTGAATTTCAAGAAGACGGAGAAGAATATGAGTGCTGTACCTGAACGATTATGGATCCAATAAAGAGTTCGGAGAATTTGGCAGACGAGTACACCAACGCTGTCAATTTCGGCGCGTCAATGACCCTGATTTTTGTTGGACCTTCTAGATCCGATACAAGCAATCTCTCAAGGAAAGGCGCATTCTCAATGACCATAACGTGGAACAGCTGGAGTGATCTCTTCCCAATTGATGTCTTGTTGCGGGGCCAGCAAGACACATAAATCCATCGGAGATTCGTCGAGGCGATGTGGAGGCTAATGAACCCGTGGATCTGCTCAAGACGAAGGTACTCGAGCGCAGTACAGCTGCGGAGCAGGTGCTCCATAGCCTTCTTCGAGATGACAACGTCAAAGAGGTCGAGCTGCTTGAGTTGAGGGAGAAGAACGGCGGGCGCGACATTAATCTGGGGAAGATAGCAGGAGCTGAAGCTGGCGCGGCGCAGCGTTGGCGTGAGGCGGAGCGCGGACGGCGGCAGAGAGCGACATCGTCCAGCTTCAAAGCTGAGCTCCTCGAGTTGATCTAGGGCGGGGGATAAGAACCACTCATCGAACTTGGGTTGGACCTTGCATTTGGTACTGAACATGCAGATGTCAAGGCATCTGGCTGGCCCAGGGTGCGATGCAAGGATCTTGGAGATTGCGGCCATGCATTTGCAATCCCCGTCGCAGAGGCAGCTGTCGACGGTGAGGTTGAGGGGGACGCAGCGCAGAGGGGGCGCCATCGCCGGGAGAGCAGGGTGGTCCGCACGGCAGATTTGGTGGGGAGGAGGCCGATGATGACGAGCAGCATGTCGTCGGGGAGGCTGCTGATGAAGTCCAGGCTTGCCGGATGCGGTTTTGGCTCGAGTCGCCTCCGCTTGTTGGCTGCCTTGCCATCCATCTCAACCGGCGGCGACACCGGTGTACACGTGTGCTGGTGTGTGTTGTGTGCTGGGTGTGCGCGAGTGCGTCCTTCTGTGCATGCCGCCGCGCAGTGGTAAATTGTGCGCGAGTGCGTCCTTCGCGCGCAAGAAGTTTGTCCTCAATGCGCCCTCAATTTACTAGCGTGCGGGGTGCTACCCCGAGTGGTTTCAACTTTGTTTACTTCACCGCGTGTCAGATGGGCCTCTAGTTTACTTATTTTCACCCACTGCCACATGGGCCAGCACACGAAGATACAGAACACGAGCTGACAAGGCAGCATGTGGATTGGTTGACCGGTCAACTAAACAATATACGGAGCTATACGCTGACACAATGAGCGTATAATCTGTCGGTATAGAGAGTTCGAGTGAGAGGGGAGGCCCGTGAGAGATAGCAGAGAGAGAGAGAGAGAAAGAGCTACTCCCTCCGTTCAATAATGTAGTTCCAACATTTTTTTAAGTCAAACTTTTGAAACTTTGACCAAGTTTATAAAGAAATTACTTATATCTACAATACCAAAGATAAATGATAGTATGAAGTAAGTACATGTTGTGATGAATCTAATGATCGTTCCAGATGTAAATGTTTTTCTCCACATATACCTGGTCAAACTTTCCTGAGGTTTGACTTTTCAAAACATCCATATGCTTATGGACGTGACAGAGTCCCTAACTAGAGAGAGAGAGAGAGTGAAAAAAGTGTGTGCGTGTGTGAAAGAGACATGGACAACACACGATAAAAGTAGAGAAAAAGCATGCGTGTCTTATGCAACAATATCACACATGCATCTTCGACAACGGAGGCAAGGTGAGGAGATAGTGTGTGGTTGTTTGGAACCGAGAGAGCAAGACCCCTAGCACGTGGCCAAGAGGGGTCTGACAAACAAGGGAGAGAGGTCGAGACAGACATACGGAGAAAATGTAGACATGGGTAGGAGAGAGTGTATGTTTGTCATAGAGAGATCCCCTGGAGATCGTGCTGGGACTACATGGGTGGGAGATCGAGTGACAAGGTGTGTGCGCGATAGAAGATGCCCCGAGAGATATCGAGATAGACGTATGGATGGAAGGAGACAATACGTGTGTTCCTGATGGCTAGTAAGAGATAATCATACTTAGGAGGGGGGAGTTCTTGCACCTATGATGGAGTGATGGATTATGGTACTTAGGGGGGGTGCGTGTCACATGGAGAGAGAACAAGGGCGGAGAGTGTTGGATGGGTCTATATGTATAGCGCGAGAGAGACATGTGTATGTGTGAACCAGTGAGATATAAGGCCAGTTTGTCTTGCGTCCTGAGCATCTTTTGCCTGGCCTGGGGTTGTGGCTGGATTTCATGCACGCTTGTTTGGTTGCTACCCTGTGAAAAAGAAAGCCCGCCTGGCCTGGGTTCCCTTGCACTTTAATTAGCCTGGCTGAACTCCAGACACTGCAAGTAGCCTGGCCCAGGCGACCGATTTCAAACGCCTGGCCGTGCCTTGTCGTGTGGCCACGGGGCTAAGAGCAACATGGATGGATATTAGCATTAAATAATTGATGCATGGATTGATTGATGGGACGTTGATGCTTTGCCTAGCCCAGGCATGAACCAAACGCTTCAGCACCACACAAGCCTGGCCAGGTAGAAATATTTTACATCTCACATCCACACCAGGCAGTACCGGCCATCAAGGCATGAGGGTCAGGTCACGAACCAAACTGACCAATAAAGTTTGAGAGAGATTGAGGAGCCCCGATAAGGCTGAGTGGTGCGTCAGATAGCTGAGAGGGGGAAAGAGATATTCCATCCGCTCGATAATGCAGTGCATGTAAATTTTTTAGAAGTCAAACTTTGGAAACTTTGATCAGGTTTACGCAAATGTTATTTATATCTACAATACCAAAGATACATCATACAAAACTACTTCTCATGGTGAATCTAATGGTATATGTTTGCCGTACTAGATGTAATTCTTTTTCTCCACGTACATGGTCAAACTTTGTGATGTTTGACTTTTCAATAAATCTATATGCTATGGACCGAGGAGAGTGCCTCAGTCGAGACAGATCAAGTGTGTGTGAAGGAGAATGAGTAAGTGTGCAAAAAGAGTATGTGTGTGAAAGAGAAAGTGACAACAAACGATAAATTATAGAGAGAGTGTGTTTTTTCGTTTCTTATGCGAACATATCACGCATGCATCTCCGAGATGGAAAAGCGAGGCGAGGAGATACACGAAGATAGCTAGTGTGTGATTGTTTGCAACGGAGAGAGACACCCCTGTAGCACATGTACAATAGAGGTCTGGCCAACAAGGAACAAAGGTCGAGAGGGACACATGGATGGCATGGACGCATGGGAAGGGAGAGAGGGTGTGTTTGTGATAGAGAGATCCCGTCGAGATCGTGAGGGGACAATATGGGTGGGAGATCGAGGGAGTGCGTACGCGATAGAAAGATGCCCCGGGAGAAATCGAGATAGTCCATGTTTGTGATGGAGACTAAGATTAGCTAGTCATATACATATAGGGGGGACTGTGTGTGCCTACAATTGAGTGAGAGACCATCATACTTGGCTAGCTGGGCATGAGATTGTGTGTGTGCGCGTGTGAGATGGAGAGAGAACGAGGGGGAGAGATAGATTTTTAGATGGGCCTATCGAGTGCGAGTGAGATATGCATGTGTATGTGTGACCCAGGTGGATGGAGAGTTTGAGAGAGGGGGGGAAGAGCTCCGAGACGACATAGTGGTGCGTGAGAGAGTTACAGGCAAAGAGCGAAGGAATTTGTGTGCGTACGATGAGTGCACCCAAGATATATAGCTTGGACTAGCTAGAGTATCATACATAGTGTGCGAGAGAGACCTATAGATGGTGTATATATGCATGCGAACTAGAAAGACCCCCCCCCACACACACAAAGAGAGAGAGAGAGATGGAGAGAAAGGGAGAGGGACCAACAAGGTTATTGTGTCGGATGCCTATGACAGAATTGAAGATTGTTGGCGAGAGAGAGAGAGGGAGAACAGGAGTACGGGAGAGGGGGAGGTCGCGTTTTATGCATCAAAGACTGATATAAACCATGTTTTGATATAAACTTGCATTCAAATATTTAAATTGGAGAACATGTTGTCTGCAATCCACACATGAATGGATATATGCGTATATCAAACAAGTTCATTAATTTGACTTTCAACATGTTCATGGAGTACTATAATACTGTACAACATGCTACTCGATTGAGGTGTTCAATTTTGGATTTAGTTCACTATTTGACCTACTGAACGAGCTATTTCATTGAATCGAGATATTTTATTTTGGGTTTGATTCGCGTTTTTGAGTGGGTCAACTATTTTTCATATAGTAAATCGCTAGCAACGAGCATGTAAAAACACATTACTCCCGAGCATCATCTCTCCATCTAAAAAAGAAGTGGCAAGCTAATATTTCAAAATTTGATCCTAATTGACTTGGTAAGGTAGACGTGGATGCTTGTTCTCCCAAAATTTGAACGAACCATTAAACATCCTCTCTGCTCGGTGGAATTCGCCCGAGCAAATAAATGGGAGACGCGAAATTACCGTCCTATGTGGGACACGCATCAATTGGCCCGTTGTACATCGAGGGTAGGTTCGTAACTTCATCCAAGCGCGCCTTCTCCTCAGCCGAAATGACATGTGCCGAATAATTCATAAACCATGGTCGGCAAAACACGCTCTCCTCTCCCGAAATCGCTCGCGCCCACTATAGTTCAAAACACGCCCTCCTCGCCCAAAATCGCTCCCGCCCACTATTTGGGGAGAAGCAAAGTTACTCTACTATCCCCGACCCTCAGTACACAGACCCAAGCCGGGAATCCTATAGGCAAGGGTAGAACTGTAACTCCCCCTCACATTTCAGACAAATGCGTCCGTAAGACATGGTTCCACTCCTCTCTCAATTCCCCCCCACCCGCCCCCATTCATACCTCGTGGGTGCCAAATCACCTTTTCCCCGGGAAGCTCCCTTCTCCCGAGCCGCGAAACCTCAGCCCCACCTCCATGGCGCCCCCCACCGCACCAATTTCACAGCCGCCCTCCTCCCTAATGTCGGAGACGCTGTCCCTTTGCCATCATGCACTGGGCCGTGTGCCTCTTACTCTGTGCTGCTGGTGCTGCCTCGACGATGGCCGCGTGAACCGTACCGGAGCCGATTCACCCCCGCTGTTGTTCACGGCGCCGAAGCGGCTCCAACGTCGGATCCGTCCAGAGTCCTGGCGCTGCTTCCGCGTAGCCGTCGACCGTCGCGACATCGCTCTTTCCCTGCCGCCGGTCGCTACCGCAACCGCGCCGGCCTCACCGACTCGGCAGCTGGACCTGCCTACTTCACCATGCCGCCAGATAGGTCGCACCCTCATCTCAAATCACTTTATTTAGGCGTCAGCTGTCTGAATGTTTATTTTGGTCCAATTGATTCCCAATGGGAAGCAACACCTCTTGAGGCGGCGGAGCTCTTAGGCTGCCGGTTGGCTGGTGTCTAACGTAAGGGTGCGGGGCCGCAAGTTCGCCACGGAAGCAGCGCTTAGATGGCTATCTTTTAGAGTTGCGTGGGTTGAAGGTACTGCCGCCGCCGGATCTGGATGACGGGGAGTCTTTGTGGATTGGCCCGGGGGCGGCGCAACCACGACAGTGCGGTGGGGCGGGGAGCGGGGTTTTGGCCGGGGCCACGGACGGCGGAGGCAGGCTGCTCTGCCGTTGGTCGCTGGCTCTTCGGGGAAGATTCCGAATAGTGTCAGCCGGGAGACACAAGACGGCCAGCCATCCGGCGTAGATCGGACAGTACCAAAATAAAATAAAATCGTGTGACCCCAATTTAGTCTTCAGTCAACAGACGTGTGACCACTCTCGTACCTTGCTGTTGATCTCTTAGTGTATTTCTTCAGATCAAAGAGATATGTCGTTCTTAACATTATGCGTTATCTGCATCTTCAGACACATCGTCTTCCGACTCACCGCAGCTGCTCCAACAAGGGAAGCATACACCAGAAGGGAGCTATAGTCCCCACTCAACAGTTCCCTGCATCGAATGCGCATGCCCGACATGGACAGCCACAACAACTGCAGGGCCATCGACAAGTCAGCACATGATGCTCACTCCTATGGATGGCAGCCAGATAGGTTGTACCCTCATCTTACTTGTGTGCAACATTTATGGCTTTGTTATTCGTCTAAGCATGGAAAATAGATCATGACATTTCATTGTATATTCATGCTGATCTCTTACGGGTCTTGTTCAGGAGTTAACGCTGTTCCATAGTTTAGCTAAGATACTTGTTCTTTAGGTAACGCTCTTCCATAGTTATCATCCATTAGCCAATGCTATCCCACAGGCTGGTGATTGTAGTATTATACCACTTCTAGTATTACCTATGTTGTTCTTTAATACTTTTGTGTGCCATCTAGTTAATCTCGAGTACAAATGATACATATTCTGTAGCTTTCATCTGTGTTCTCCCTTTAGTTTATGAGACCTGCTGCTGCTAGTTAACCCCAGTCCTACTATTTATGTCGTCTCCTACAGGCACTCATTACATAAATCTAACTACTAGTTGTCTTCCATGCATGCCAGATATAATTGCACACATTGATATATCCACAAGAACCTCACAGAGCAATGTAAAGGCCAATAAACTTGATGTCAATGATACCCAATATGATGGAACATGTAAAGGCAGTTCTTCAGAAGACTTGCAGAAAGATGATGAATCCTCTTCACCCCACAAGGTCCTTGCTCTAACTTGGCTTGTGATATGGGTACAACATGCATATAATGTCCTGGAGTGTATCTACTCTGTTGCAATGCCATGTGCTTAGCATGCTGATCATGCATGTAAATATGTCATGCCTTCCTGTTTTTCAGTACCTATTCCATTCATGATAACATGTTTTCAAATTCAAGTACTGTCATTCTACTCTATCGCAACGCCATCTGCTTAATTTGGACATCATGCTTCTGAATATCTTATGCATTGTTATTCATCAGTATGTACTTCATCTGTCTACCATACCATTTTTTTACATTGAAGTCCTGTTCTAGTGCTCTGTTGCAATGCCATCTTATTTTCCCAATCATACACGTGTATGTTGCCTTAGTTATTTCTGTACGTATTCCGCTAGCATACAGTTTTACATTCAACTAGTTTTTTTTTGCTGTGTTGTCCTGTCATATCCCTAGCTCTTACACCATACTCCCTCCGTCCGGATTACATGTTGCCGAAATGGATAAAAAAGGATGTATCTAGAACTGAAATATGCCTAGACCCATCCATTTTTTTCTGGATGGAGGGAATACATGTCAATATGTCATGCCTTTCTATTCTTCAGTACCTATTCCATCTCTCTGCTGTCGCATGTTTTATAATTAAAGCACCATTCTTCTATACAAGGCATGCAAGGGGAAGACGACTATGTTAGAATCTGAAGGGTTACAAACAAGGCCTTTGCAAAAGATCCAAATGCCAGGAGATAATAAACCAACTCCAATTTTTATAGATACTGCTCCAGCACAGAGAAACCCAACTCCTACTGATAATAAGCAGATTCCAATGGCCAAAGAACTAGTCCGCTCCAGTCCAGCAAAAATATGTCAACTCAATTCTAAGAAGCGTGTGCGTATCCTTGCATCATGAAATTTTATAGCATGCTGATCATATTTTCTACATGTTTCTTACCCATCTCTCTTTTAGAAAATAAGCTTAACAGATAGAAGAATTTCTGCAATGGTATCGTTTATGAGGAAAGATTCTTGCAGGAATTCTCTGTGCTCCAATGTAGACGTAAGTACTTGTTGTATATCACTATATTTTTACATCAGCATGTATTTTGTTAATCGGCGTGAATCCAATCTTTATCTGATCTAAATTTAGTTGTAGCAAAATGTATGATTAAAGGCCACAATGTTGATTTTTGCAAGGAAAACTGCCTGGTAATTTTGCATCCTGAGCTGCATGAGTGTACTATCTCATATCAGTGGGTTTGAATACTTTGGTTATGCAGTGGGTTTTTCAGTTTTTTACTGTGTTGTCCTGTCGTATCCCTAGCTCTTACATCATACTCCCTCCGTCCGGATTAAATGTCGCAGAAATGGATAAAACTGGATGTATCTAGAACTGAAATACGCCTAGACCCATCCATTTATTTCCGGATGGAGGGAATACATGTCAATATGTCATGCCTTTCTATTCTTCAGTACCTATTCCATCTCTGCTGTAGCATGTTTTATAACTGAATCACCATTCTTCTATATAAGGCATGCAAGGGGAAGACGGCTATGTTAGAATCTGAAGGGTTACAAACCAGGTCTTTGCAACAGATCCAAACGCCAGGAGATAATAAACTAACTCCATTTCTCATAGATACTGCTCCAGCACAGACAAACCCAACTCCCACTGATAATAAGCAGATTCCAGTGGCCAAAGAACTAGTCCTATCCAGTCCAGCAAAAGAATGTCAACTCCATTCTAAGAAGCGTGTGCGTATCCTCGCATCATGAAATTTTATAGCATTCTGATCATATTTTCTACATGTTTCTTACCCATCTCTCTTTTAGAAAATAAGGTTAAACGATACAAGACTTCCTCCATTGGGATCGTATTCGAGGAAAATATCTTGCGGGGATTCTCTGTGCTCCAATGCTGATGTAAGTACCTGTTGTATATCACTATATTTTTACATCAGCATGTATTTTGTTAATCGGCGTGAATCTAACCTTTATCTGATCTAAAATTAGTTGTAGCAAAATGTTAAAGGCACCAATGTTGATTTTCGTAAGGAAAACTGCCAGGTAGTTTTGCATATTGAGCTGCATGAATGCACTATCTCATATCACGCACATTACTGAATTGTAGTGCTTCTCTGGTTGCCCATTCATTCATTGTGTCAATGCTGCTTTCGTATTACCTTACCTGGCTGATGATAGCTGTGCCATATTGTGTTAATTTGCTGTAGGCTAGTTGCCCAAACGTTCGTTGTGTCAATGTTGCTTTCCTATTATCTGACTTGGCCAATGATAGCAATGCTAGTGTGTTAATTTTGTGCAGGCTGCTGAAGATAAGAAGACAAACTCTGAAAACAGCAAGGCAACCCCATTGTTCCTTTCCAGTAAATCTAGGCCGGGTAATATGGCAATAACTCATGATTAATATGTTTGGTTCCCGTCCTAATTTATGTTATGATGCAGTGGTCGAGACACTCTCCACTATCAATAATACAAGCCTGCCAAAATCGCCATCTGAATCTATTCAGTATCCTCTGTCTCGAATGCAATGGAATAAATGTATGTTTGTGAACCAATTAATGGCTGAAGCAATGATGGAAATGGTGGATGAATTAGAGGTGCAGAGTCGTGCAACACAACAACTGATCAATGTTTTCAGAGACAGTGTAGCAAAGCAGCAAGAACTTGCCCACATGCTTATGGGTGTCATCTGTGTCGAGGTTGCAGATTGTGACGTTTTTGTAGATGGTTAGGTTCTGCTCATTTATTTGCACTGGCATCAATCTTTGATTGCCCAGTGGATGTAATTTCCTGTAATATATGCTGGATGTGCAACGTTATTCCCTGTATGCCATACCTTTGCTTGATCGGTTTTGGTCCTATGCATAATTGCTCGTCGTAATGGGCTCAAATTATCTAATTTGGCCTAAATACATGAACGAACTTTAGTGGGCCCATTAAGTTAATGGGCCGTTACTAGGCCGAAAGTTAATGGTCGGCCCTCTTACTTCCCGGGTCGTTAACAGGCCGACATCGAAGTGGGCAACAGGTGGCCCCAATTTATTTCACGGGCCGTTAACATGCCGTTACTAAGTTTGGGCTACATATGGCCCAACTATACTGTAGGCCTTTAGCAGGCCGAAAGAGACAGCGGGCTTGTACTGGATCATGAAGAGCATGGGCCGCTAAGAGGCTGAAAGTCAGGTCGTATTGTAAACGGCCCAACTGTGTTGTGGGCCTTTAGCAGGCCAAAAGAGAAACCGGGCTGGTATTGGACCATGAAGGGCATGGGCCATTAAAAGGCCAAAACTAAGGTCCGACTACAAATGGCCCAACTCATTTATGGTCCGTTAACAGGCCGAAAGGCACACAGGGCCCGGGAATTGGCCCAACACTTAAATGAGTCGCTAAAAGGCCAAAACTCAGGTCCGACTACAAATGGCCCAACTGATTTATGGGCCGTCAACAGGCTGAAAGTGACACCGGGCCAGAAATTCGCCCAACACTTAAATGGGCCACTAAAAGGCCGAAACTCAGGTCCGACTACAAATAGCCCATCAGATTTATGGGCCGTCAACAGGCTGAAAGACACACCGGGCCGGAAATTAGCCCAACATATAAATGGGTCGCTAAAAGGCCGAAAGATGTACATCCTGAAAATTGGCCCATCCATTAAATGGGCCGTTAACGGGCCGAAATCTCATCGGGCCGATATTGAGCCCAAATATATAGCGGGCTGTTAACGGGCTCGAATTGACGATGGGCTGCAATGGTGTCAAATCTTTAACGGGCCGTTGATGGGCCGAATTGGCACATCTCGTATGGGCCGTGGGCTTAAATGGACCTGACACAAGTAGGCCTTATATGGGTCGGCTGCTAATTTTTACTGGGCCGGCCTTTTTCACCGGAATGGGCCACTATTGGGCCGTGCCATGTGTCGACGTATCATAGGCGCCTTCCGTCCAATGAGTGGATGACATCTGTCGCAACGATGAGCCGACACGTGTTTCCTCCAGCCAATGATGATTTTACACGTGGAAAATCCCCATTGGTCGGGGCTGTTAATGGGTTATAGGATCCAAAATCCGACCCGATAGCTTAACGACGTTCCGTTACGGTGGATGCCATGTGTCGGTCACCCTTGACGAAAGAACTTCTGTAACGCGCGATTTATCGTCATGGAAGTGGACACTTCCGTGATGATAATTTTGGTAATGTCATGGAACACTTCTACGACAGCACAGGTATGACTATCTTGATTCTGTCATAAATTTGTCATGGATGTACATGCATGACAAAAAATACGACCTATTGTGACAAACACGTATCATCACGGAAGTGTATTTTTTGGTAGTGTGGGCTATGTGATGATATTGGATATTGGAACTACAACCGACTGAAATTGGAATTTCATCAAGAGTTTTATCCTATGCATTTGGTTCATCGTGATCGGAATTATATATATAATTTTTGGCCTCATGAAGGAGACATTATCGCTCAAGCTTGGGGAGGCTTAAGTCAATGTTATATTCATACCCCAATCATGAGCTCCCAAGAGAAACTATTATTCAGAATTTTTATGCTCGGCTGATACGTCTCCAATGTATCTATAATTTTTGATTGTTCCATGCTGTTATATTATCATTCTTGGATGTTTTATAATCATTTTATAGTCATTTTATATCATTTTTTGGTACTAACCTATTGACATAGTGCCAAGTGTGAGTTGCTGTTTTCGCATGTTTTTTACATCGCAGGAAATCAATACCAAACGGAGTCCAAACGCAGTGAAACTTTTTGTGGATTTTTTGGACCAGAAGATATCCAGTGAGACAAAGAAGCACCCGGGGCTGCTCCGAGGGGAGTACAACCCACCAGGGCATGCCTGGAGGCCCAGGCGCGCCCTGGTGGGTTGTGCCCACCTTGGGTGCCCCCAGACCTCCTCTTTACACTATAAATACCCCAATATTCCAGAAACCCTGGGGGAGTCGACAAAAATCAATTCCAGCCGCCGCAAGTTCCAGAACCACCAAATCCAATCTAGACACCGTCACGAAGGGGTTCATCATGTCCATTGGTGCCTCTCCGATGATACATGAGTAGTCTCTTGTAGACCTACGGGTCCGTAGTTAGTAACTAGATGGCTTCCTCTCTCTCTCTTTTGATTCTCAATACAATGGTCTCTTAGAGATCCATATGATGTAAGTATTTTTGCGGTGTGTTTGTTGGGATCGGATGAACTTTGAGTTTATGATCAGATCTATCTTTTTATCCATGGAAGTTATTTAAGTCTTCTTGATCTCTTATATGCAGGATTGCTTATAGCCTCGTATTTCTTCTCTGATATTTGGGTTTTGTTTGGCCAACTTGACCTATTTATCTTGCAATGGGAAGCGGTGCTTTGTGATGGGTTCGATCTTACGGTGCTTGATCCTAGTGACAGAAAGGGAACCAACACGTATGTATCGTAGCTATTAAAGATAACAAGATGGGGTCTATTTCTACATAAATAGATCTTGTCTACATCATGTCATCGTTCTTATTGCATTACTCCGTTTCTTCATGAACTTAATACACTAGATGCATGCTGGATAGCTGTCGATGTGTGGTGTAATAGTAGTAGATGCAGGCAGGAGTCGATCTACTAATCTTGGACGTGATGCCTATATAATGATCATTGCCTGGATATCGTCATGATTATTTGAATTTCTATCAATTGCCCAAAAGTAATTTGTTTACCCACCATTTGCTATTTTTCTCGAGAGAAGCCACTAGTGAAATCTACGGCCCCCGGGTCTCTTCTTTAATATATTTGCCTTTGTGATCTATTTTTAATTGCTATATTTTCTGATCTATTAAACCAAAAATACAAAAATACCTTTCTGCAATTTACTTTAATTTTCTTTTATTCAAGATCTATATATCCAATCTATCATATTTTTATCCCATCCACTTGCAAATTTCTGGTGCCGTTACCCGAAAGGGATTGACAACCCCTTTAATACGTCGGGTTGCGAGTATTTGTTATTTGTGTGCAGGTGTCGTTCATGTAGTGTTGCGTGGTTCTCCTACTAGTTCGATAACCTTGGTCTCATCATTGAGGGAAATACCTACCGTTGCTGTGCTGCATCATCCCTACCTCTTTCGGGAAATACCGACGTAGTTCAAGCAAGCATCAAAAGGAATTTCTGGCGCCATTACCGGGGAGGATCATGTCAAGATAGTCTCCTGGCCACGTGCCAATCTCTGGCGCCGTTACCGGGGAGACATCATCAACATCTACCAGGTTCTTAATCACAAATCTCATCTCCTTGCAATTTGCATTATTTGCCATTTGCCTCTCGTTTTCCTCTCCCCCACTTCACAAAAATTTGCCGTTTTATTCGCCCTCTTTTTCGATGGCCTTTTTCTCATTCGATCTTATATTTGCTTGTGTTACCATGTGAAGGAAATATGCCCTAGAGGCAATAATAAAGTTATTATTTATTTCCTTATTTCATGATAAATGTTTATTATCCATGCTAGAATTGTATTAACCGGAAACTTAGTACAAGTGTGAATACATAGACAAAACAAAGTGTCCCTAGTATGCCTCTACTTGACTAGCTTGTTTGTCAAAGATGGTTATGTTTCCTGACCATAGACATGTGTTGTCATTTGATGAACAGGATCACATCATTAGAGAATGATGTGATGGACAAGACCCATCTGTTAGCTTGGCAAAACGATCGTTTAAGTTTTATTGCTATTGCTTTCTTCATGACTTATACATGTTCCTCTGACTATGAGATTATGCAACTCCCGAATACCGGAGGAACACCTTGTGTGCTATCAAACATCACAACGTAACTGGGTGATTATAAAGATGCTCTACAGGTGTCTCCAAAGGTGTTTGTTGGGTTGGCATAGATCGAGATTAGGATTTGTCACTCCGTGTATCGGAGAGGTATCTCTGGGCCCTCTCGGTAATGCACATCATTATGAGCCTTGGAAGCAATGTGAATAATGAGTTAGTTGCGGGATGATGCATTACAGAATGAGTAAAGAGACTTGCCGGTAACGAGATTGAATAAGGTATGATGATACCGACGATCGACTCTCGGGCATGTAACATACCGATGACAAAGGGAACAACGTATGTTGTTATGTGGTTTGAATGATAAAGATCTTCGTAGAATATGTAGGAGCCAATTTGAGCATCCAGGTTCCGCTATTGGTTATTGACCGGAGATGTGTCTCGGTCATGTCTACATAGTTCTCGAACCCGTAGGGTCCGCACGCTTAACGTTCGATGACGATTTGTGTTATGAGTTATGTGATTTGATGACCGAAGCTTGTTTGGAGTCCCGGATGAGATCACTGACATGACGAGGAGTCTCAAAATGGTCGAGAGGTAAAGATCAATATATTGGAAGGCTATATTCGGACATCGGAAAGGTTCCGAGTGATTTAGGTATTTTTCGGAGTACCGGAGAGTTACAGGAATTCGTCGGGGGAAGTAGTGGGCCTTACGGGAAAGGAGAGAAGGGACCCAAGGGGTGGTCGCGCGCCCCCCATGGGCTGGTCCGAATTGGACTAGGAGGGGGCGCCGCCTGTCGTGGTACTAAGACTGACAGTAGAATAGGGGGGGGGGGGTAGTATGGAGAGGCAAGATCCTAGCTATGGCAAAGTTGTACACACTAGTTTTACGAGTTCAGGCTCTGCTCAGAAGAAGTAACAACCCTACGCCTCGGAGCCCGGAGGCGGTCGACTAGATTATGCATATGTGTGTTTACAGGAATGCGAACCCTTGTGCATGTGGAGGGGGGTGGCTTATATAGAGTGCGCCAGGACCGCAGCCAGCCCACGTTACAAGGGATTTAAGGTACATCAAGAGAGGGGTGTTACTGGTAACGCTAGTAATAAAGAGACATAATGACCATTAAAGCTATGATGTAATGTCCGACCGTTGCAGCGCAGAGTGGCTTTAGGTCTTCTGGCGGTCGAGTGACGGTCTCCATGGTTGAGTGACTTCAAGTCTTCCGAGTGGAATGCTTTGTGGTCGAGTGGATGGTGACTCCTCTTCGAATGCTTCTGGTTTTAGGGTGATGACCTTGGGAAGGGTATCTAGGTCAGGACTATGACCCTACACTAGGTACATAGCTTCATCATTAGCCCCCGAATGGATTAGGGTTTGAGTGGAGAAGGAGTTGGAAATACTTCCGATCCACTTTTCGCGCTTCGGATGTGTCTTGTTTGGATCAACGGACCAGCATGATGACACCAACTTGTTTTTCAGTCGCCTTGGTCCATTCCTGGTTTTTTCGAGTGAACTTTTGCTGAAAGAGCTTCGAGTGTTAATATGGAGAAGATCTTCCGTCTGACAGGTTGTTCTGCTATTCGCGGATCTTGCGGGGTTCGAATTTTAGGAAGTGCACGGGGTGGAGGAGGCCGCAGTAATCGGGCTGGATAAGGCAGGGTCGCTTCAATTTCCGCGCCACCTTTTTCGCCACGTATCGCGCACATGACTGTTGCAGGATTTGATAAGATCGTCCGAGCCTACAGGTCAGTCACTCAGAAGCAACCTCATATAAGGCGCCGGACTAGGGTTTTTTGAACAATGTGCCCTCATTGTTCCTTCCTCTCAGTTTTCCCCACTGCGTTCGTTCCTGCTCCAGCGCCGCCACTCCGTTCGAGCTCTATTCGCTGCGATGGGGAAAGAGAAGACGAAGGCCCTGGAGCGCGCGAAGTAGACAATGACGAAGGCAAAGGGGAAGAAGACTAGCCGGGGCGGATCCTCGTCAAGGTCCGGTCTGCCATGTGGCTGGATCCAGGGCGACTGAATCCGGTCGACGATCCGCCAGGATGACATCGACTATCTGGTGGAGGAGGGACTGATTCCCCACGGATCTGCGCGGCTCCCGGGGAATGAGACTGAGCCTCGACCACAGGAGGGTGAGTTTGTCCTCCTCGCCACCCACATTGACCGCACGTTTTCTTTGCCTCTGCACCCTTTTTTCTGAGCTTTCTTGAACTTCTTTGGGGCGCAACTTCACCACTTTTCCCCCAACACCATTGTGTACCTTGCTGCTTTCGTGTCTCTATGCGAAAATTTCTTGGGTTGTCGACCACACTGGGGCCTCTTCAAGCACATTTTCACGTGTCGTTCCCAGTCGGTCAAAAAGGCCAATTCGAGTGACGAGAAGACAAAAGTAATTCAGATGTGTGGGGGTCTTCGAATTCAAATGAGGCGTAAGAGCTCTTTCCCAGCCATAATCCTTCCCGAGTCAGTCCGAGGGTGGCAGTTGACCTGGTTTTACTACAAAGACCAGCCGACTCCAGGACAGTCGACTGGACTTCCTCCCTTTTCCATGGCTCGCGTGGAGAAGTCCTCCGCCTTGAAAGTGACCCCGGGGGAGAAAGCGGAGGTGAAGATGCTGGTTGAGCGAGTGGTCTACCTCATCCATGAGGGCGTGACCGGTATGGATCTGCTGGAAGTCTTCCTCAGACGACGTATTCAGCCACTTCAGGCCCGTGACCATCCTATGTGGATGTATTCGGGAATTGAAGATTCCACTCGGGTGCATCCAGAAGAAGTCAACGAGAACACGGTGGAGAAGTGGTTGAGGGGTATCACTGGCAACAAAGATAACCCCAGAGGGGCCAGGAGAATCCCTCCACTCGACCAATCCTATGAACCAGACAAGGTCCAACTCTGAATTACCGAGTGTTATCTTGATTTACCATGCAATTGTTTATGATCCACCGACTGATTTTGTCCTGCTTGTTTTCTTCTAGGCCCTTACTGAGACGTACTCGATGCCCAACGGAGAGCAGGAGCAGGACCTGGAAGGGGAGGCAAGCGGAGGTGAAAGCGGCGAATGGCATTCTGACGGCAAAGGGGACGAGGAGAACGATGACCCGAGTGATGAAGAAGAGGTCGACTCACCTCCCCGCAGGGAAAGGCGGTCCAAGCTCACCCACGATCCGGCAAGCGCCCGCGACAAGGCAACCGTTCAGACCATACAGTCGTCCAAGCATCCTCGGACGTCGTCTCCGGCGCCGACTAAAAAGGCTCCGAAGCAGTCCAAGGTTGTTGTGCAGAAGACCCGGAAAGCGCTGCCCAGAATCAAAATCAACATCCCTGTTGCCTCTGTGTGAGTGTCCTGTCTTCATTTTATCTGAAGTTTTGTGTTGTCTATCTTTCTTTAGTTTGACCGAATGAATCTTGAAACTGGCAGTGCTGCAACCTCTGGGACCTGTGCTTACAAAAACGAGGATGAGGACATGGAAGATGCGGTAACCTCCAACCCGAGTATAACCTTCATGGTCTTGTCTTTGTTTTGTCGATTGAACTGCGGTATAACCAACGAGGATGAATTTTTGGCGACTGATCTTTCTGCAGCTCCTCCCAACTTCATTGACCTCCCAGACAACGAAGAAGACGAGCTACCGAGACCCTTGGGAAGGAGAAGCAAGAAAATGTCTACTAGCAAGACGCCTCAGTCAACGCCGGTGGCGGAACCGGTGGTCCAAGAGGCTGGTGATGCCAATCGGACCTCTGTCACCTTTGCTACCCCACTGTCGAGTACTCAGCCTTCTGCATCAGCCGCGCAGGCTTCAGCCGATCCACCTTCACTTTTTGCCACACATCACGTCCCAGAGGACCAGGTGGGTGCTGCCAGAGAAGCCATACGCCAGGCGAGCATCATGATGGAGCAGATGAAGACGGTCCGGGAAGCCAGCCAGGCCGCCTATGACGCCAGCTCCGCACTTCAGAGCAACGTCCAGGTTAGCAGATTGTCGACTAGCTCTTTCGGCTTGTTGCTTGTTCTGTTAGGATATGCTATCTGAAAATATTTCCTTGAGGAATCTTTGCATCTGTCTGTGTTTCGTATCCGTACACCCACTGGGTGTTTTAACTTGCCACTGAACAAATTTGTATCTTGAGTCGACTAGGTTGTGTCGGCTGGATCTTTGAACTAGTGGGGGCACGCTGAGTGCACCCACTGGGTGTAGTCCCCGAGACTATAGTGGACTGCGGGCAGTCGATTGTAGTCTTAGAATTTGAATTTCCTCACTCGGTTTGGTCGGACCATGTCGAGTGGAACTTGAAAAAGTGGGGGCACGCTAAGTGCACCCACTGGGTGTAGTCCCCGAGACTGTGGTCGACTGCTGGCAGTCGACTATGGTCTGAAAACTTTCTTCTCTCTCTTTTTTTTGCACTCGTGCTGGATTGACCATGTCGAGTGTAAACTTTTTTTCCAATCGTGCTGGATAGACCATGTCAAGTGTAAACTGGACCAGTGGGGCATGCTAAGTGCACCCACTGGGTGTAGTCCCCGAGACTACTGTTGGATGTTCGATTCGGCAGTAGTCTTAGAATTTGTTGACTTTAACGCTTTACTCTCCGAAATAACCAATCTTTTCATCTGTCAAATGACTTGCTCTTTGGTTGAAGAAATCTTGTGAACTCGGAGTTCGTTTTGCTGAATTGGAGAAGAAACAGATTCAGCTCAACCAAGATCTGGAACTGGCCAAGACAAATCAGCAGAAGGCCAAGGATGAAGCTGCTGGTAAGAGAAAACTTGTCGACTGATTTGTCTTTGTACCAGATTCTATTTTACTTTTTCTGAACCGAGCGTTGTTTCCTTCAGAGAAAATGAATCAAGCTTTGGCGAAAAAGGACCATGATCTTGCGGCCGCCCAGAATGCAGCTGACGAGAAGACTGCACTCGCCGAACAGAAGCTAGCTTCAATCGGTGAACTGGAGGAAGAAAACACCAGGATGAAAACTGCCCTTGATGAAGCCAATAAGGAAGCGGCTCGCCTGAAGAAGGACAAGAACAATCTGAACAAGAAGATGGAAGGAATTTCTCGCAGGAGGGACGACCTGGAGAATTATCTGGGAGGTCTTGCCAAGAAGCTGTTCGTCATGCTTAAAGGTATTCTCTTCGACCCGACTGACTCGTTACTGTCGACTCGACATTCAATCACTGACCCACTTTTGAACTGTATGCTCAAAATTTTGCCGGAACTTCGAGGAAGAGACTGGGCGAATTGAGACAAGCTTGGACCCCATCCATTCTACGGTGAAGGACGAGGCTGCCATGAATGTACTCCGATTGGAATCTCGTGTTGCTGGTGTTGTTGATTATCTTGCTCGACTGAAGGTCACAATGTCGTAGATCGACACAACACTCTACCCAGGGGCAACGCTCCAGAATGACCACGAGTCTCTGATGACTCAACTTAATGAGATTCCCGGTTGGGTGCAAGAATGGAAGAAGTCTTTTGCCTGGTGCAGCGTTGATGTGGCTCTGTCTTTGGTTCGTGTCCACTGCAAGGAAGCGCGAGAAGAGAAGCTGGCAGCGATCAAGGTTGCCAACACCAAGAAGCATGACTTCCAATCCTTCATGGAGACCTTCATTGCTGCCGCCACTCGGATTGCCGACGGAATTGACCTGGACGAATTTGTCGAGCCTGCCAGCCCTCCTCCCGCGGAGTGAACAAACTTTTATGCTCCACCTTAAATTTGCCTCGGGATGCCGAGTGATTTTTGTAACCGTTAAACTCCTTCGGGCTTGATGCCCGAGTACTTTAATCCGTGGTCGGAACCTTAGGATTTATCTGGATTTGGTTTATCTCCGAATATGCTTGTGCTTGCCCTCGAGTGGAATTTATTCTTCACTCGAAACATTTTTGTACTTGAGATGCAGCTCTGGGGAGGAGTTTCCAGTCGACCTGCACTTCGTCATCCTTGCGGATCGGGATGGAGCGCATGTTGTACTTGTGGCGCAGCTCCGAAGGAGAAGGTTGCAGTCGACCTGCACCTCGTCGTCCTTGCGGATTGGGATGGAGCGCACGTTGTACTTGTGGCGCAGCTCCGAAGGAGGAGCTTGGAGTCGACCTGCACCTCGTCGTCCTTGCGGATCGGGATGGAGCGCACGTTGTACTTGTGGCGCAGCTCTGAAGGAGGACGTTGCAGTCGACCTGCACCTCGTCATCCTTGCGGATCGGGATGGAGCGCACGTTGTACTTGTGGCGCAGCTCCGAAGGAGAAGGTTGCAGTCGACCTGCCCCTCGTCGTCCTTGTGGATCGGGATGGAGCGCACGTTGTACTTGTGGCACAGCTCCGAAGGAGAAGGTTGCCGTCGACCTGCACCTCGTTGTCCTTGCAGATAGGGATGTGTTTTGAACTTAGGCGAGTACTGGACTGCAGCTAAGCCCCCGAGTGGGAGGGTTGCTTTCCACTCGGTAGGATTTTACAAACTTAGGCAAGTACTGGACTGCAGCTAAGCCCCCGAGTGGGAGGGTTGCTCTCCACTCGGTAGGATTTTACAAAGTTAGGCGAGTATTGGACTGCAGCTAAGCCCCCGAGTGAGAGGGTTGCTCTCCACTCGGTAGGATTTTACAAACTTAGGCGAGTACTGGACTGCAGCTAAGCCCCCGAGTGAGAGGCTTGCTCACCACTCGGTAGGATTTTACAAACTTAGGCGAGTACTGGACTGCAGCTAAGCCCCCGAGTGGGAGGGTTGCTCACCACTCGGTAGGATTTTACAAACTTAGGCAACTACTGGACTGCAGCTAAGCCCCTGAGTGAGAGGCTTTCTCACCACTCGGTAGGATTTTACAAACTTAGGCGAGTACTGGACTGCAGCTAAGCCCTCGAGTGAGAGGCTTGCTCACCACTCGGTAGGATTTTTTTAAAAACTTAGGCGAGTACTGGACTGCAGCTAAGCCCCCGAGTGGGAGGGTTGCTCACCACCTAGTAGGATTTTTTTAAACTTAGGCGAGTACTGGATTGCAGCTAAGCCCCCGAGTGAGAGGCTTGCTCACCACTCGGTTGGATTTTATAAACTTAGGCGAAACGGATTCGCAGCTAAGCCCCCGAGTGAGAGGCGTGCTCACCACTCGGTAGGATTTTATAAACTTCGGCAAAACGCATTCGCAGCTAAGCCTCCGAGTGAGAGGCCTGCTCACCACTCGGTAGGATTTTATAAATTTAGGCGAAACGGATTCGCGGCAAAGTCACCCACTGGGGGATTTCAGACACAAGTATAAGCAATGACAATCATTCTTAGAAGACTGTAAAACTCTTGTCTCTAATAAAGAAACTACAAAGGTATTTCTTATTACAACTCAACAAAATGAGCGCTTAAGTATAAAAGGGGTGGAGTAGCTCCGCATTCCAAGCACGTGGCTTGTCTTTCTGATGTTCGACATTGTAAAGATGATACGCGCCATTGTGAAGCACTCTGGTGACGATGAAGGGACCTTCCCAAGCAGGGGCGAGCTTGTGTGGTTTCTGCTGATCCACTCGAAGTACCAAGTCTCCCTCTTGAAACGCCCGATCACTGACGTTTCTGGCGTGGAATTGGCGCAAGTCTTGCTGATAAATGGTCGACCGGATTAAAGCCATCTCTTTTTCCTCTTCTAGGAGATCAACTGCGTCTTGTCGGGCCTGCTCTACTTTATCTTCAGAGAAAAGCTCGACTCGGGGTGCGTTGTGAAGCAAGTCACTCGGCAGAACAGCTTCAGCTCCATAAACCAAGAAGAATGGAGTTCGGCCAGTCGACTGATTGGGAGTTGTCCTCGATCCCCAAAGAACTGATGGAAGTTCATTAACCCAGGCGCCTGCTGCATGCTTGAGATCACGCATCAATCGAGGTTTTAGTCCTTTGAGAATCAAGCCATTTGCTCTTTCTACTTGTCCATTCGACTGGGGGTGGGCGACTGAAGCATAGTCGACTCGAGTGCCTTGGGAAGCACAAAAGGCTCTGAACTCATCAGAATCGAAGTTCGACCCGTTGTCAATGATGATGCTGTGCGGAACCCCATATCTGAATGTCAACTCTCTAATGAAGCTGACGGTAGTACTTGTTTCAAGATTCTTGATAGGCTTGGCTTTAATCCATTTGGTAAACTTGTCGACTGCTAGAAGCACATGAGTGAAGCCGCTCCTACCAGTCCTCAGGGGCCCAACCATATCTAACCCCCAAACAACAAAAGGCCAGACGAGTGGAATGGTCTTCAGGGCTGATGCAGGCTTGTGGGACATGTTGGAGTAAAACTGTCAGCCTTCACATTTGTCGACTATACCTTTCGCCATTTCATTTTCTCGTGGCCAATAAAATCCAGCTCGGTATGCCTTGGCCACGATGGTCCGAGAGGATGCATGGTGGCCACAGGTCCTCGAGTGGTTGTCGTTGAGGATCACACGACCTTCTTCTAGTGTTATGCATTTCTGGCTGACTCCAGTCACACTTTCTCTGAACAGTTGACCTGTTAGTAAAGGCTTTGGATCGACGGGCGATCTGTCGGGCCTCCTCTTCATCCTCTGGGAGTTATTTCCTAAGGATATATGCAATGTATGGCACTGTCCAGTCGGGAGTTATGAACAAAACCTCCATGATCAAGTCGACCACAGCTGGGACTTCGACTTCAGTCGGATCTGTGGCACTTTTAGGCTGCGGGGGCTCTTCAATGAAAGGATCTTCTTGAACTGAAGGTGTATGAATATGTTCCAAAAACACATTGCTGGGAATGGCTTCCCTCTTGGAACCTATCTTTTCCAAATCATCGGCTGCTTGATTTTTCAGTCGGGGTATATGATGGAGCTCTAACCCTTCAAACTTCTTTTCCAAGTTCCTCACTGCATTACAGTAACCAGTCATAGCTGGGCTTCTGACGTCCCACTCCTTCATCACTTGATTGACTACCAAATCTAAGTCGCCGTAGACCATGAGGCGACGGACGCCGAGTGAAATGGCCATACGTAACCCATATAAGAGTGCTTCATATTCAGCTTCGTTATTGGAAGAATCAAAGTGAATCTGGAGAACATATCCGAGCTTGTCTCGTCGGGGGGATACCAGTACCACCCCAGCACCGGAACCATTCAACATCTTGGAGCCATCGAAGAACATGGTCCAGTGCTCCGAGTGGACTTGAGTCGGCAACTGCTGTTCGATCCACTCGGCTTGGGACTTGATAGCTTTCTTTGCCTCAAACTTGATATCCAAGGGAAGAACTTCAATCGCCCACTTTGCCACTCGACCAGTTGCATCTCTGTTGTTCAAAATCTCTGATAATGGAGCGTCACTTACGACTGTAATGGAGTGGTCAGAGAAATAGTGTGCAACCTTCTTCGTGGTCATATAAATCCCATAGACAAGCTTCTGATAATGTGGATATCTTTGCTTGGATGGAGTCAGAACTTCAGAAACATAATATACTGGGCGCTGAACTTTATAAGTTTTCCTTCTTCTTCCCGCTCGACCGTAAGTACGGTACTGACAACTTGTCCAGTGGCTGCAATGTAAAGCAGTAAAGGCTCTTTGCTGATTGGGGCAACAAGCACCGGCTGGGTGGAAAGCAGGGCTTTGAGCTCTTCAAACGCTGCATCAGCTTCGGGAGTCCACTCGAACTTATCAGACTTCTTCATCAGTCGGTAAAGAGGCAATGCCTTTTCAACGAGGCGATAAATGAATCGACTTAAGGCGGCCAAACAACCAGTAAGCTTCTGGACATCGTGCACACGCACAGGGCGTTTCATCCGGAGTATAGCACCAACTTTCTCTGGGTTAGCGTCGATCCCTTGTTCGGAAATGAGGAAACTGAGTAATTTTCCGCCAGGAACTCCGAATGTGCACTTTGATGGATTAAGTTTGATATCATACCTTCTGAGGTTGGCAAAAGTTTCAGCAAGGTCAGCCAACAGGTCGGAACCCTTACGTGACTTGACCACAATGTCATCCATGTACGTTTCCACATTCCGACTGATTTGAGTAAGCAAGCACTTCTGAATCATCCTCATGAATGTGGCTCCAGCGTTCTTCAGGCCGAATGGCATGGTGACATAACAGAAGCACCCGAATGGAGTGATGAAAGCCGTTTTAATCTCATCGGGTCCATACAGTCGGATCTGATGATACCCAGAATAGGTGTCCAGAAAGGACAAGCGCTCACACCCCGCAGTCGAGTCGACTATTTGGTCGATGCGGGGGAGAGGAAAATGATCTTTCGGGCAGGCCCGATTGATATGCTTGAAGTCAATGCACATGCGAAGTGAGTTGTCCTTCTTGGGGACCATGCCAACATTGGCAAGCCACTCGGAGTGGTAAATCTCTCGGATAAACTTAGCTGCCAGGAGCCGAGCCACTTCTTCACCAATTGCTTTTCTCTTCTGTACGGCGAACCGTCGAAGATGTTCCTTGACTGGTTTCACTTTTGGGTCGACTCGCAAACGGTGCTCAGCCAGCCCCCTGGGAACACCCGGCATGTCAGAAGGTTTCCATGCAAAGATGTCCCAATTCTCACGGAGGAACTGGATGAGCGCTTCTTCCACTACAAAAAAAGACACATCCGTGACATTTTGGGCCGAACGAATTTTTTTCCTGTCATACATATGACACTTCTATGACGATAATTGTGACAAAACCCGGTATCATCATAGATGTGGTGGGCTCCTACTTCTATGAAAAAAAATCATGACAGAAAATGGGCTTTTCGTCCTGGGTGGGCCGGAGACGCAGCTGCATGACATTCTTTGGGCCATCCATGACAGAAAAAACCGTGGTAGAAGCGAGGGCGTGGAAAATTTCGGGGAGTTCCCGGTTACGGTGGGAGGTCAGGGGCCAAGCAATGCGCGTTTCTCTCGTACACGTACGCGCATGTGTGCGAGGCGTTGGCTCTAACTGAACCCGAGCGAGGCGTTGGGCTCTAACTGAACCCGAGCGATTGCACTGGAGGCTACGCGTTACTGGACCCGAGCGATGGATCAATGGCTGTTAACTGAACCCGATCGAGCGATTCCTTCGCTACTGCTGCTAACTGAAGCCGATCGATGCTGCCTCTGGGATGAACAGTGAGCGTTGCGAGGGGGGTTTGGATGAATAGTGAGCGGTGGCATTGCCTCTGGATGAACATGACCCCTTGATGTGGTGGAGGGCTGGATGAACAATAGACGATGGAAGGGTGCCCGTGGAGGGGTGGATGAACAGGACCCCGTGGTGTGGAGGGCTAGATGAACAATAGACGGTGGAGGGGTGCCCGTGGAGGGGTGCCCGTGGAGGGGTGGTTGAACAGGACCCCATGGTGTGGAGGGCTGGATGAACAGTAGACGGTGGAGGGGTGGTTGAACAGTAGCCGGTGGAGTAGCGCGCGGTGGAGGTTGGATGAACAGGAGCCCGTGGAGGCTGGAGGAGGTCGACGGTAGCCCGTGGAGGCTGGAGGAGGTCGACGGTGGAGATGAACAGTATCCCGTGGAGTCTCGTTTTGCGGTACGCCACACCCCTCCCGATGAACAGGACCCTTGTTTCGACCATAGGAGGTCCGTTTCGTCCGTTTTGCGGTACACTACATCCCTCCCGATCAACAGGTCCCCCGTTTCGACCGTAGGACGTCCGTTTCCTCCGTTTTGCGGTACGCCAGACCCCTCTCGATGAGCAGGATCCCGTTTCAAACGTGGCCGGTCGAACACAAGGCCGTTTCCTCCGTTCTGCGGTACGCCAGGCCTCGTTTCCATCGCCTGTTCCATCCAAGCCATCCCGATGAACACGATGCATTCCGTTGCCTCCCCATGAACACGACGCATTCCGTTGCCTGCCCATGAACATGACGACGATGCTGTTTCTCCGTTCCGACCCAGCCATATACACGAGCCCTGGCCGTACATATGCGCGAGTCGGCGTTCGAGACCCCGCTTGTAGGTACACATACGTGGCCGTATTTTCTTTCTTGCACCCTGGCCGCTGTACGTACGTGTACATGCTACGTGCGCGCCTCTACTACGACACGTGCGCGCCTCTACATCGACCAGTATATACGTACATACACGTTCACGACCAGAATGACAACGCTACGTACGCTTCGACCAGATGGGTCCTGACTATCAGGCACTTCCCTGCGTGCAAAGATGTAGCTGGTGGGTCCCAGCAGTCAGGGGCAATCGTTTTTTTTCCGTAAAATACGATGGCCCGTCCGGTGGGTCACCGCTGTCAGGTGGAGGAATAATTATTTTGCACGTAATAAGGAGGCACTTCCTTGCTGCGGTCGTGGACCCAGCTGTCAGCCTCTCCACGTACAGTCCACGTCCGATGAAAGCCGTTCCTTGACCACGTTGACCACGCCGTGCTGAGAGCACCAGGGTGGTGGACGACGGTGACGCCTAGGAAGGGGACGACGCGGATCCGGGGAAGACGCGGCAGTGGATGCCCACGTGTAGAGGAGTACGAGGGTTCACTGGTTCGCTGTGGTGTGAGGCTGCCGTCGTCGCAGAGTAACAAGGGGTGTGGGTGAGTAGAGGGATGGCCTAGCTAGCGGTGGGAGTAGTAGGGGGCGGTGAGGCCTCCGCCGCATCGCAGCCATCCATGGGCGGCAGGAGCACGAGGCATGACCGGCGCTGGTTTGGGCGGCTGGAGCAAGAAGACTAGAGGTTGAAGAAGCACTACGGCCGTTGGATGGACATCGTATGGTCACTGGAGCTAGAATCGTGCATATTGACTAAGTTGACAAAGCCCTCCGTCCCCATCAACTTAGTAGGCCCACAAGTCAGCCTGCCACTATACTGGGTCCCAGCTAACAGGGGGAGTATTCATTTTTTTGTGCGTAATAAGGAGGCACTTCCTTGCGTGCGAAGATATAGCTGGTGGGTCCGAGCTGTCAGCGGCGGTAACATTTTTTTGTGAAATACAGAGGCCCTTTCGGTGGGTCCCTGATGTCAGGTGGAGGAATCATTATTTTGCGCGTAATAAGGAGGCATTTCCTTGCATGCGGCCGTGGACCCAGCTGTGGGCCTCTCCACATACAGTCCACTTCAGATGCATGTCGGTCGTTGACCATGTTGACCAGGCCGCGCCGAGAGCACCAGGGCGATGGATGACGGCGAGGCCTAGGAAGGGAACGATGCAGAGGCAGGGAAGACTCGACAGTTGTTTCCCATGCGGAGGGGAGTACGACTGTACGAGGGTTTACTGGTTCGTCTGCCGTCGCCGGAGAATAACAATAGGTGTGGGTGAGTAGAGGGATGGCTAGGCCAGCGATGGGAGTAGGGTGGGGCGGTGAGGCCTGCGCGGCAGAATAGTCGGCCGCGGGAGGAGGGAGCAGGCAGTCCCGCCGGCGCTTGTTTGAGCGGCTGGAGCAGGAAGAGCAGAGATTGAAGAAGCACGACGGTCGTTGGATGAACATCCAACAGTCACTGCTTGTGCGTCAACCTTTTTTTTAGGAATGCCTCAAATCTGTGGAAAACAGCATACAACCCATCTGCCATTATTTCTAATAATTTTCAGCCCATTTGCTAATTCTTAATGTTTTTTTGGAGCCCATATTCTTTTTGTTAGCATTACAGCCCATATTGTGGCCACGGTTAAAAAATTATACGAAATTTTGCATATTTCGGTGCGGTCCGAACTGTTTTTAATCCTGAAATTTTGACTCACATTCAAACTGATTTTAAAAATAAATGTATATCAATATAAAATCCAACAAATTCTCCATGCATAAAAATTAATGTAATTTAAAATCTTGAAATGAAAAAAAAAGATATTTGAAACTAATTGCCGGTTTGATGTGTTTTAAAAATGTACAACCCATTTCTCATTACTGATGGGCCATTTTCTCGGCCAGCCGAATGAAAACTCTCCTCGTCTTGAAAGATTTGCAGCCCAACAGGCCTGACAAAGCGACTTACTTGGCAAATCACAAAAAAACTGGGCTGTGGCCGTGGACCCAGCTGTCAGCCTCTCCACGTACTGTACTCTTCCGATGGAAGTCGTTCCTTGACCACGTTGACCACGCCGCATGGAGAGCACCACGGCGATGGACGACGGCGAGGCCTAGGAAGGGGACGACGCGGAGCCGGGGAAGACGCGGCAGTGGAAGCCCGTGCGGAGAGGAGTACGAGGGTTCACTGGTTCGGCTGCGGTGTGAGGCTGCCGTCGCCGCAGGTCCTGACCAGCGGTGGGAATAGTCAGGGGCGGTGAGGCCTCCGCGGCAGCACAGCCGACCACGGGAGGCAGGAGCATGCGGCACGACCGGCGCTGCTTTGGGCAGCTGGAGCAAGAAGACCAGAGGTTGAAGAAGCACTACGGCCGTTGGATGGACATCGTACGGTCACTGGAGCTAGAATCGTTCATATTGACTAAGTTGACAAAGCCCTCCGTCCCTGTCAACTTAGTTGGCCCACAAGTCATCCTCCCACTATGGTGGGTCCCAGCTAGCAGGGGGGTATTCATTTTTTGTGCGTAATAAGGAGGCACTTCCTTGCGTGCGAAGATATAGCTGGTGGGTCCGACATGTCAGCGGGGGGAACATTTTCTTCGCGAAATACAAAGGCCCTTCCGGTGGGTCCCAGCTGTCAGGTGGACGAATCATTATTTTGCGCGTACAGTCCACGGCCGATTGATGTCGTTCATTGACCAAGTTGACCAGGCTGCGCCGAGAGCACCATGGCGGTGGACGACGACGAGGCCTAGGAAGGGAACGACACGGAGCCTGGGAAGACTTGGCAATGGTTGCCCACGCGGTGGGGAGTACGAGGGTTTACTGGTCCGGCTGCCGTCGCCGGAAAATAACAGGAGGTGTGGGTGAGTAGAGGAATGGCCTGGCCAACAATGAAGTAGGGTGGGGCGGTGCGGCCTGTGCGGCAGCATAGCCGGCCACGGGAGGCAGGAGCAGGCAGTCCCACCGGAGCTGGTTTGGGCGGCTGGAGCAAGAAGATCAGATATTGAAGAAGCAGCACGGCCGTTGGATTAACATCCAACGGTCACTGCTGCTAGAATCATTTGCGGACTATGTTGACAAAGCCAAAGTACACGTCAACCTAGTAGACCCACAAGTCAGCCTCCAAATCTGTCCCAAACAGCATACAGCCCGAAATTTCTAGCCAGATTCAAATTAATTTTAAATCTAAATATACCTTAATTTAAATTCAATGAAATTTTACCCGCACAAAAACAATGAAATTTAAAATATGAAAATCCAAAAGAAAATAGTATTTTGGAACTAATTGCCTGTTTGCTGTATTTTTTCATTTTATAGCCCATTTATTATTACTTATAGCCCATTTCTTATTACTTATAGCCCATTTTCTGGGCAAAATGCATCCCTCCTCGTCTTGAAAGATTTCCGGCCCAGCAGGGCGTAGAAAAGCAAGTAGGCCTACGTTGGTTATTCTGCAAAAAAAAAAAATAGCTGGCTAGCCATTTTCAGAAAGGAAAAAACAAACTGGGCTGGTCATGTGCTAAACATATGAAATAAAAGCCTGGGCTAGATGGGCCACGGGTCCCGCACAACCCAGTTGATACCCTTCTCCGTCCCGAAGAAACAAAATTACTGCGGGCGCTGCTGGGTCCCTACTGTCATCCTCACCATGTACAGTCATCTCCTTATTCCTCTCGGTTGTTGACCATGTTGACAACACCAGAGGGCGGCGCCGCTGCGAGCGAACCAAGGCGGAGGACGATGGTGAGGCCTCGGACGGGAACGAACAGGAGCCGGGGAAGATCACAGCCAGCCGTGGGAGGCGGGAGCAGGCGGTCCCGCCGGCGCTGGTTTGGCTTTGGCGGCTCGAGGAAGAAGAGACTGAAGAAATGCGATAGATGTTCAATGTCAATCCAATGGTCAAGGTTGGCACAATCGTTTGTTGACTAAGCGGACACCAAGTAGCATACTTTTTTATATATAGGAAGAAAACTGTGAGGAAAATGCATTCGTCTGCCGTCCTCCTCACAGGGAACGTTCGCCACATAAGTGACTAGCACCCTTGGTTTTCAACCAAGAGGTCTTGGGTTCGAGTCCCAGGAACTCTCAATTTTGTCCTCCTTCCTTCCTAGCAAAAAAAGGGAAAGAAAATCAAAGACTTGGGAAGGTGTACAGAACAAGCTAGTGTACCAGTAAAGAGACTTTGCCGAGTTTTAGAAAAAAGAAAGACGTGCTCCTGTAGCTGGTTCGAATCCAAACCTAGACTATGACTATATATGGTGCTATGCTACTCTGCAAGTAATGAAACTGACATATTCAACGTTCGCTTCTCCTCTTCTCTACTTACTCTGCCTAGCATCAGAAGCTCTGGCCGGAGCAACCATGTCCGCTGGCTGCTTGTCCACCTACTCTTCAGTAGGCAACAACCAGATATGCGCCAAGTCGCCACCCGTACCATCGCTTGTGGGTCTCATCACACCCTTGCCGGCACGCGCACCGCAGCCGATTGCTCATCGCAACCCGCTGCCGTTGGTGTGGTGCCACTGCTGCAAATCATGCAGAGTCATCCATCGCGTCTCAACCACAATCCGCAACCCTGGCCGAGTCTTCTACAAATGCCCGAATCATGGGGTAATAATATGTTTAAGTGTTGTTCTGCTGCTTTCAGTTGCTGATATTTTTAATAGTTTGGTTGATGATCTACCAATTTGATTCGTGCAGAAAAGGGAAGATTCGTGTGATTTGTATTTCTGGAAAGTTGCTGATGCGGGGGAATGCAACTATGCTGATTATTTGGTTAGCCGAGGAATCCCAATACCAGCAGGTTGGGGTGTTGGACAAGTAATTGAAGGAACGGCAGAAGAGGAAGATGCAGAGCAGAAGGTTAAAGATGCAGTTCCTCTGATCATGGCTAAGCAACAGCTGCTGAACGGCCTTGACAGCAATGAGGAGATGAAAGAGCTTGTGAAGATAATGGGCAAAATCGATGTGCTCTGTAGGATGATTGTCTCTTTATTTGCAGTGTATGTAGCACTCGTGATGTATTCAGTGGCTACAACATGAGCACTTTGCTGAAACTAGTAACGAATGAAACCTGTGTAGCAAGCTGGGCGTAGTGTTGTGAACATCTAATGATTTCTATTAACGGAAATTAGGGGGTATCCCCTTTTGCTCATATAAATAAATAAATAGCAGAGGCCCTATCGGGTCAGATTTGTTCTCATTCGAAGACGTCGAGCAAATTGCAGTCCAACAGCAAACTATGTCATCAAATTCAAGTTTCACAGCCAAATATGAGTACAACTAAAAAACAATGTCATCATGTTTTAGTTTTCATACAATCACCAAACACAAATCAGCATACATAACAAGTGATGTTCTCACAGCAAAATACTAAACAACATGTTCATCAGGTTTCAGTTGTCATAGCAAACACAATTTCACATAGTAGATAAAAAACATCTTCTGACAGGTAAATATGACAAAAGCAATGTAATCATCATGCGAAGTAGCAGCGTCAACATCTTCGCCATGTGTATCAGTCTGAATCATAATTCCCCACGGTGTCATCTTCTTCTCCGTCCTCAACGTCCTTGAACGTTGGCTTCTTCTTGATCAACTCTTGTATGTCCACAGCACGACAGGAAATCTTTTCGACGGCGTCATTGTCGTGATGGTTCTCAAAGATATTAGGAACATCTGTGTTATCTTGTACATCAGGAGCAGTGTAAGCACCATCTTGTTGTGCAACTTCACTAAACGAATTCCTCTGCTCAAACCTTTGCAATACTCTCCAGTCATCGCTACGTGCAAATGTGTCTTCCAAGAAAAATATCTGTGTTGCTTGATTTGCCAAAATAAAAGGCTCGTTGGTCTGGTACGCCGCCTTGACATTGATGGATTTGAAATAATCATCAGCTCTGGGTTTTGCGATCCTGGAAAATAGGTTATACCAACGACAGCACAACAGAACCACACACCGATGATCCTCGAAACTGGAGATATACTACAATTGAACAATGTCTGTTATGTTAGCATACATTTTAGTTGTCTCTTTGTCATACGTATCCGTGCTCATGATGGCACTGTTTTGTGTCTTCCTGCCTTCGTCTCGTGCAAGGGTGTTGTAGCGCACATCTCCAACAACGCAAGATTCATAATGTCTTACCCGAGTATCAGGACCCATTGCTAGTGAGTAAAGGGCATCATCAACTGCCTGCCCATCCTCCCGCATCTTCTTAACCTATGGTTAGAAAATAGACAAGCTGATCATCTTATGTACTCAATATATTAAAAAAACTGACAGTGCACTTTGAAAGCTTACATGGTTCTTGAACCATTTTGCAAATCCTGCCATAACCAGTTTGTCAATGTTTCTTGGATTTTGCGGAAGTAACTCCTCTTTGTAGATGCCGCACAACATAGTGATCGCGTCAAACATCTAAATATATAAGAATGTGCTGCAAGTTTAGTAGATTACGATGTATAAGCTGCAGTACTGCACTTACTTGATATAAGGTACTATCTCAGGACAGTTATTCAACACATACCAAACCATTTTGTCCAAATCTTTAGGTTTGTCCTCTTGTCGACTCTTCCCTGTAACTCGAACAGAATAATCGAAAACATTGAATCCGGGATTGTCTTCACCCACTTCTTTGCTAAGTTGATAAGCTGTTTCAATGTATTTTGAGCAGAATGTCAACGCTTCTGTAGCAATGTAGGCCTCTGCAATGGAACCCTCGAGTCTAGCTCTGTTCATAACATAGCCCTTGAAAGTGCCTAGCCGCCTTTCAATAGGGTACATCCAGCCATACTGTACTGGAGTGCCTCATCAGGTAGATGAACAGACAAATGCACCATCACATCAAAGAAGGCTGGAGGATATATCTTCTCAAGGTCGCATAGGATAGTTGGTATCTTGTCTCTAAGACGCTCCAAAGCATCTATCCTGATATTCCTACTGCAGAGTTCCCTGAAGAATTGTCCCAACTCTGCAACTGCTCTGTATAAGTCAGGGCGGCCCAATCCTCTAAGGATAACAGGTAAAACCCTTTGAAGTAGGACGTGACAGTCATGAGTTTTCAACCCTTGTACCTTGTTTCCATCTGCACTGACTCTCCTTTCAGGGTTGGAAGCAAATCCATGTGGGAATCTCGCACGTGACAGGACCTCGCAGAATTCTTTTCTTTTTACCTTGTCCAAGACGTACACAGCTGGTGCCATATCCCGTGGTTTACCTTCATCTTGCACCTGCAAATCCTTACTGATACCCAGGTGTGTCAAATCAATCCTAGATTTTAAGGTATCTTTTGTCTTGCCTTCAATATTAGGAAGTGTGCCGATAATGTTGTCACATATATTTTTCTCGATGTGCATCACATCAAGATTATGCCGCAGATCCAAATCTTTCCAATACTCCAAGTCCCACAAAGTGGACCTGCGGGTAAACAATAATCTCTCTTCTACACTACCACGCTTCCTTTTCCTGCTACCATTACCAGGATGGTTTCCTGGTGTAATATGCCTGACCTTCTCTAATTCCACTTGCAACTCATCGGCGGTGAGCCTCTTTGGCGCATCACGGTTTTCATGCTTTGCATTGAACACATGTCTTCGGTATTTTCTAGGATGCGACTTGTCCTTGGCAAGGAAATGGCGGTGTCCAATGTAACAGATCTTGCTAAGTATTGCGTATGACAGCGGATTCCTGTCACAGCGAACACATGCATTGTAACCATGTGTCATTCGCCCTGACATAGTTCCCAAAGCCGAATAATCGTGGATGCACCAAATTATAACAGTACGTAGAAAGAAATCAGCTGGTGGGCTGCTATATAGGTCTCGAGTGAGAACACCCTTCCATAGCTGTTGAAGTTCCTCCACAAGAGGCTCCATGAACAAATCAAAATCCTTTCCAGGACCTTTTGGACCTGGGATGAGCAAGGCCATCATGTAGTTTGATTCTTTGGTGCAGACATTTGGAGGCATGTTGTAAGGGATAACAAGCACTGGCCACATGCTATATGTGGCGCTCTGGTGGCCAAATGGGTTAAATCCATCTGAAGTTAAGCCAAGTCTAATGTTTCTCAAGTCAGCAGCAAACTCTTTGTGTTTATCATTGAAGCTTTTCCACTCACTATCATGAGATGGATGGCTCATTACATTCTGATCTCTGTACTCCTAGTTCCTAGAATGCCACAGTACATCCTCTCTTGTTTCAGCATCATGAAACAACCTCTGCAATCTTGGTGTAATTGGAAAATGTCTCAGAACATTATGAGGAATCCTCTTCACAGCATCGCCATCTTTCCATCTTGATGATTTGCATTTGGGGCATTCACTTAAGTTGGCATAATCCTTCCGGAACAGAACACAATTATTCTTACAAACATGGATCATATCATATCCAATTCCAACTACATGAAGGAAATTCTTCATTTTACTGTAGGTGTGTGGCAGCTCAGACGCATCTGGGAAAGATTCGCGGAAAGCAGCGAACATCGCATCGAATGATTTGTTGGTCATCCGCTCAGATGTCTTCACCTGAAGAAAGGTGACCATAGCTGAGAATACTGACAGCTTATTTCCTAGGGTGACAGCAACGTTGCATTGTTCCAACATGCGGGCCCACCGTTTTTCTTCTGGAGGTGAAAGTTCACGGAATGCACGAGCATTTCGTAGCATTGTTTCAATGTTAGTCAAACTCACTGGCTCCGCCACCACCACCTCCTCCTCCTCCTCTTCCACCTGAGCATCAGGCAGATCAAGATGGTGATCTGCTGCTTCCACGTAGTCAATAACATTGACGTTCACAGCTTCACCATGATGAACCCACCTAGTATATGTGACCGACATCCCATACAAGTGTAGATGATTTTGCACAGTTGACTGGGGTCTTGTAATTGAATTCATACAACTGCTACACGGGCAGAGTACATCTAATTTCGGACCAACATACTCAGCTCTGATAAAGTTCATGAAGTTTTCAACCCCCTCGACATATGCAGCGGAGAATCTTCGAGCAGAAGTTATCCAAGTCCTGTCCATCTGTTAGACATACAAATTAGTTCTTCTACTAGATATTACAGGAAAAACATATATGCTTTTTTATGAAGTCCAGAAAAGAAATACCTAGGTCGATGTCTAAAGCTATGGCAAGATATTTGGACAAGCAGATCTAAGTAACGAAATATATGTAAAGCTAATTCAGCAAACAAATTTGAGTGCCAAATTATGGCAGGCTGTTTCAGTAGTTAATGAGGCCGAGCACACAGCCATCGAACTATCGAAGGCCATCGCAGCAACAAAGATCGAGTATAAAATGGTACAGAGCTATTTCACCTAACAGATTGGCTACTAGACCATGGCAATCTACGTCATAATATATATATTGCAGGATATTTTAGCAACTAATCGGCCTTGGCATGCCATCTCAGCTAAGCATATTGAGTGCAAAACAGGGCAAGGAAGCTTCTTAAGCAGAGCATATTGACAGTAAACTACTTCGGCAAACAGTGAGATTAACAGTGTCCATCAGCTAACATTCAACGCTACACCGACATGAACATGGCCTCAGTCTAGAATGCGCGTACCGTGGGAGAAGCTGACCGCCGTGCATCTCCACATGAACATAGCCTGAGGTGGCGGCGCGGCTAGAGGACGGCAGTCTACGAGAGTGTACTGTGGGAGCGGGAGGATCGCCGAACCGCGGCGCCGACATATCGGCACGGCAGGGAGGGCGGCTTTGGCGGAGTGAATGGAGTGGAGGGGGATAGGGGGGAGGGGGGTTTGGGGAATATTATTGGCTAGTTGGCCGAAGGGCGGTTGAATCGGATTTGGGGGGAATTTTTGGGTGTGTGGGGGTGGGGGGTGGGGGAGGATTTTCACGCGGTGGGCGGGGGGAGTGTAGCGCATGGTCGGTTTCTCCAAGTGCAGTCCCATGTGTCAGTGAAGAGGCAAGCCGAAGCGTGTTCCGTTTGCGTGCAGGACTGAACGTGTGTGGGGTGCAATGCGACCGCGACAGGAGTGCTGTGAGTGCACCGCCTTTTTTCATTTTAAACTAGGTGCTTCGCCCCCTCAAAAAAAATTTGTTTCTTCGCACGATCCATCGATACTACTACTAGTAATCCGGTAATCTTGACTAAAATGGCGCGACAGGGTCTTTTCCCACGCGATATGCTGGGAGGTTGGCTTAGTTGGGTTTTTTTAGGACGAGTAATGCTACACCTACGTTATCCCAGTTACGTAATTAACGTAATGTGAAACGTGTGAGCTGTTGATTGTAGATTGGGGGGAGGGAGGGGCCCACCACCATGAAAATCAGGGGAGGAGAGAGAGAGAGGCAATTTACATTAACCCTTTCGTAGGTTCCCGTAGATGTAGAAAGATGTGAAATGCGTGAATGTGTAGTGGACATACTATTGGAGTGCCTAAGATAATTTGTGTATGTATAGACCCTATGTGTTTATTTTACTTCGCATGTTAGATTTGTCTCGGTTCAATAAAAAGCAGAGTTGGTGATGATGGTGTGCCTGTCATCCTGCAATATAGGCCGTCCGATCTATATCTAACGGATAGGAAGGAAACTATGACAATTTACCCGCACTCCTATCCACATTTGCAGATAAGGCTTTCCCTCATTCATCCTTTTCTCCCACAAGATCTTGATCTTCCGTGCAACGCACGGGCATCTTGCTAGTACTCGTACAATATGTATATTATTGTGAAGTTCATATACACCGGCCGAGATTAATGCAAACACGACAGATTTTCATTATATTTCGAACTTTATAGGACAAAAAATAAAAGAAACCCGACCCTAAACCTATTCTACGGCGGTGACCGAAGTCCTCCATCTGTGATCTCCATGTATGGGGGCAGGGTTCAAGACCCGTGAAGTGAAGGTGTGGTCTCCGGCGAGGAAAAGTAGAACACGGGAGATGGACTGGCCAGTTGGCACACGATGCCCTGCCGCCTCCCATGCCCTACTCATCCTCGGAGGAGTCCCCGACCTCGGCGGTGCCGGACATTGGACGACGGCAAGTAGGATGCATGGCTGACGGTGCTCCCGTCGTCGGCCGCTAGCGTGGCCACCGCTTGTGTGGCGACTTGAGCGAGGGCGGCTCTCCGAAGACAAGCTCTCCCGCAGAGCGTTCGCGCTTGCGGTCATGGCGGATGTGGTTCCAGGTAGGAGGATGATGCGCTATGGTGTGGAGGTTAGCTGGGCGTTGCCGCTTTAAGTAGCGCATTTCGGTGAGGCCAAGCGTCCGGGTGCATCATTAAGTCACCGGAGTTGGTTCCTTGAGCACTGAGCCTCTTAACGACGACATACAAACAGACGACATGAATGCGGGCAGCTGGCGCCAGCTGGGAACGCACCGCATGACGGCGCGAGGGATGAGGGTTTTGGTGTGCCAGGGTAGTCAGCTGCGGTCGTGGCAACGTTGGAGATGCCCTTTGCTCACATGCGATCCCCGCATGTCATTGAAAAAGCAAGACGATCCGGCATGGTCTCACGTCCACAGGATGTAGTTGGCCGCGGTACGCCACTCCGCGGACGCGTCGCGGCGCCTCGTGCATCCTCGACGAGCCGGGTGTTGGGGTGTGTGTTGGACTGTGGCCAAAGTGCACCTTACCAAAATTTTGGTCATGACCCAAAGATTGGTCTTTGTTTGGATGGTTGCCATTTTTTTGGCATGCCAATGAACTCTAGCCAACTCTAGTTCATT
Organism: Triticum urartu; assembly: GCF_056163025.1. Taxonomy (NCBI): domain Eukaryota; kingdom Viridiplantae; phylum Streptophyta; class Magnoliopsida; order Poales; family Poaceae; genus Triticum; species Triticum urartu. Next base: position 619,489,792 of record NC_141875.1, read on the forward strand.
TTTCTTGCCAATGTCGGCCAAATCATGGGCAACCAATACCTCAACCAAAATTTTGGTCATGACCCAAAGATTGGTCTTTGTTTGGATGGTTGCCATTTCTTTGGCATGCCAATGAACTCTAGCCAACTCAAGTTCATTTTTCTTGCCAATGTCGGCCAAATCATGGGCAACCAATACCTCAACCAAAATTTTGGCTACCCAATGCTTTGATGGGGCAACCTTGGGCACAAACCAAACATACCGTTGGTCGTGCCATAGCACTAACGCTACCCTCGGCAAACTGAAACTGACCGTTTCTAGCGACGATATGAGCGTGTCGCTCACCGCAGTCACCGTGTCCAGAGGCGGTGCTGGAGCTGCGCCCCGTTGTTGGCCCCAACGACCCACATGAATGGTTGTCGGTGGCGAGGAGGTCGTGGGCCAGCTCCTCCATTGGAATAGTCTACGCTACGTCGTCCCGACGGGTGTGCCCCACATGTCTATTTCCCTGTTTTCCCGGCCATATTCGAGCATCAGTGCTCCGCGTTGCGCATTAGGCCTTTCACTATATAGGCCAAGCAAGATAACTTATTGTTTATTTGAGCCGTTCAAGTATAATCATGTGGCGTTTGCTTATTTCTCATTCCTCTCCAACCCTCTTCTCCATCGATCATGTCGCCCTCCAGTCGAGTCCATCCTCCCGCATGCCTCATTTGAACATTCCGCCGAGTATCATTAACATGTACCCACCCTAGTCCTCTTTCAATAGATCTCCGGACCCCGAGATGAAATCGAGAGGGAACGAGTGGGGCCACGTGATACCTAAGGCGGATTCAAAATTTTGAACCGGTGATCATAGCATCCACAAATCATATATAAAGGGTATTCAATGTTCGTTTCGTTTTTGAACGTACAATATACTCCCTCCTATCCTTTCTAGTTTACATATAAGTTTTATGTGTAGTCAAAGTATATCTACTTTGATAAAAAAGGTATCAACATTCAACAATGCCCAATCAATATTGTTAGATTCATACGTACTCCTAGATTTGTGCTCGAGATGGTTTCCAATTTGACTATTGACAAGATTAATAGTACATGAGATGTATAATGTGAAAATTATATCATTGGAAACTCCTTTCACATACGAATTTGACTGTATGCTTTGTGTAAGTTGCATGCCATATATTATTACTCTAACATTTGGTCAAAGTTAGCCTCAAAAAACGCATTAGACCCTGTATGCTTTGTGTAAGTTGCATTTCATATATTATTACTCTAACATTTGTGTAAGTTGTATGTCATATATTATTACTCTAACATTTGGTCAAAGTAGTATAGTGGAAGTGGATCCTCTGACGTAGGTATCCCTGCCTTACCCTCCCTTTCGGTCACTTACTGGCGGACCCCATGCTTGCTAGGCCCCGCATGTCAGTTACTCAATGGGTTCGACCACGTCAGGGGATCCTCATCTGTAGTATACTCCCTCTGTTTTTATTTACTCCGCATAAAACGGAGGGAGTGGTGGTATAATAAATGACGCGGGCGGGGGAGGGGGAGGGACGTTGGTTTGCTCTCAACTGCGGTCCCACAAGCGAGCGAAAACGCAAGATGAAGCGCGTTCCATTCGGTGAGCGACGTGGAGGGTCCAGCGTGCCAGGCCGCAACGCAAACGTGGCAAGAGCGATGTACAGTCAAAACTGATTGACCGGTCGTCACCAGAACCACTATTCACACCAGAACCTTCGCTGCTCGGCCTACGCCAGCCACTGCCCTAAAACCACACCAAATCTCCAGCCCATTCCCCAACCTTTCGATCCCCTAGCCCGCATCAAGCATCCCCTAGTTCGCCGGAAAGCCATGGTGCGCCGCAAGATCACTTACTACAAGATGCTGACGCCGGAGTGCCGCACAGAAATCGCGGCGGCGGTCGGTGCCACAGACCTCCGTTCCCAAGCTCGCTTTGCGGCGGGCCAATCCCCGAGTACTCTGAGCCAAGCTACGAGGAGGAGGAAGCCGATCCAATGTTCATGGCAGAGGTCGCGGTGCAGAAGGCCCCCGATGGGTATGAGACGATGGACGTCGACTTCGTGCCGGCGTCCGAGTCCCCCATGGTGCAGGCGGACCAGCGGTTCAACATGGCGATACTAAAGGAGGACCGGGAGGCAGAGGCTCAACTCGACGTAGAGCGCGTGCATGCCGCTTCCATCGAGGCTCTCCTGCAGGCGGAACCGGATGTCATGGATGTGAACCGGACGGCGGAGGCTCAACTTGAGGCGGAGCGCGCGGATGCCGCTGGCATCGAGGCCCTCCTGCAGGCGGAACCAGACGTCCGGGACTTGAACCGGGCGGTAGAGGCTCGACTCGACGCAGAGCGCGCGGATGCCGCTCTCATCGACACCCTCTTGCAGGCGGAACCAGACGTCCTGGACATGAACCAGGCAGCGGAGGCTCGACTCGACGCGGAGCGCGCGGATGCCGCTGCCATCGAGGCCCTCCTAAAGGTGGAACCGGACGTCCTCGACTTGAACCGGGCTGTGCTCTCGTCCGTGCAGAGCGCCCACACGCTCCGCTTGAACGAGTAGCTGGAGGCCGAGGACAACCACGGTGCGGAGACACACGTCGGCAGCTACGGCTGGTTCGCGCCGGCAGCCAAAGACGACGAGGCCTTCTCTTTTCGTGAGCAGTGATAGTTTTTCTTTATGTTGTTGTTTTCATGGATCTTTTGCTGTGTAAAAACATATATTTTTTATGCAAGTCGCCTGACTTGGGTCAGTTTACCATTTCAGGCGGTTGGATGAATATCCTACGTCTCCTAACCCTTCTTTCCTTCTTCCTCACCTCTTCTTCTTCCCCAACAGACCACCGCACGGGCTGTACGGATACTCCCCAACATGCGGTTGGATAAACATACTCTATGAACAAAAATTATGTGTCAGCGATAGGATGGCTGAGTTTGGTTTGTTCACATGCGATAGCATGTGTCAGTGAGGGTGCGTTCCCTTGGCTGGGTTTGCGGCGTGCAGGAGTGACCGTGTGAGGGTGCGGTGCGACCGCGACAGCCGTGCGCAAGTGTACCTCCTTCTCATTTTGAAAACTTTAGGCAAGCTTGGATAAAATGTGTGGCGAAGTTTGGCAATGCAAGGCCTAGACCCAAACAGGATAAGTACGTACGTACTAGGAGTACTAGTGTTAAAAAAGAAAGGCAGGGTTTTCCTTCGCATGATTTAATCGATACAAATCCTCGTTTCCCGTGTCAATTAATGCGTATTTTTTCTCCAAAGACCAAAGAGCTAACCATCTCACTCCTCATCGCTTGATTAATGCAGCGCCATGCAAACCAACCTTCTCACTTCCGCATGCATGCAGGGGATATTAATGTCCTTGGTTGCTAACCCCATCAATTTTGCCTCGATTAGTGTTAGTGGCCCTTTGCAAATTTTAATTTTGATATACTGGCCTTGTGTACAAAAAAATGGAGGTAGTAACTATATTTGACTTCCTTCCCCATTGCGGTGACGTCGACGATATCTTTTTTGGGTGGTTTGGCGAAGTGCGTTCGACGGAGAACACCATTGAGGGAGACCACGGTAAGTCGTTCGCAAGTGCCGCCTGCAAGCCGAGACAACCGCCTTATTTGCATCCAGGTAGTCCTTTACTAGTACTACTAGGAGTACTAATGCGGTGAGATGGCTTCTCGAAGAAGATGATGGAGAAGCGGAGTCAGCGAAGAGTGAAATGATGGTTGCTTCGTCTGTGCTTTTGTGATTCAACACCTCATTGGTTTGTGATTTGTGATAGAAGGGACAGGGGAGTAGACTCTATGCTCTATACTGTACTACATGCGTCCAAGCATGGGAGAAAGAGGAGAGACATTGCATTTTTCTATGCCTTCAATCAATCAATCAGGGAGCTTCGGTTCCATCTTTTTGGCTTTGGCAACACCGTCCACAATGGTTCCCACGATGCCAAAAGCTATTTTCACATTTGGCTACACATTGTGGATGCCCTTAACCGTACCACTTGGTTTTGCTGTTGTGTGTTATCTATAAAAACCTCAATTGTATTGATCTAAAAACTTATAGAATTGAGATTAGTAAAAAGGAGGTGATTTTGCCGCGCGGATGGCGGGGGAGGTTTCTTATTTGAGCAATGCTACATCCACGTAATGGTTTACGTAAAGATACGAACTGATGTGATGTGGGACTATTTGATTGGATTAAAGGAGAGGATTAGGCCCATCCCACCTGAAAATCAGGGGGGCATATATAGATTAGATGGAAAGTATACGTAGCAGCTACGTAGCCCTTTGTAAGTCTAGGATTAGGCTTCTTATTTTCGGAGGACGTTGTCCTGGAGGTTTGCTAACACGCGGTCCCACGTGTCAGTGCTTTACCAAGCCGATCCACATCCCACATGAGGCAGAACAGCGGCAGAAGCAACACGTGGTTAAGTTGAAGAAGATGAGGGAGAAGCGGACTCAGCAATGAGTGAAATGATGGTTGCTTCGTCCCTCCAACTTAATTGCGGGAAAGGTGCAACTTTGTGATTTGACGCCTCATTGCTCATTACTACGGCGACGCCATGACTGGGGTGCTTCACCCCGGCTGCTCTGCACTGTATTTCGGTATGGCACGTGGACCCGGTAGCTTGATGTCCCACATGTCGGCGAAAGGGACTAGAAGATTTATGAAAGCGAGCGCTCCACTCTTACGACGGAGGAGTAGACGACACGACGGCCCAGTTAACTGTCACTTGTACTATATAGTACTATAGTTTTGCTGTTTCGCATGATCCATCGATACAAAACCAATTAAACAGGAAAGGGCGGGATTTTTCCCGCGTGGTAGATGATACTGGCCATACATTTCAAAGGCAATTTTAATGTATGCAAACTAAATAATTATAAGTAACAATATGATATCTAGTAAAAATAAAAACACATATGATTTATTGTGTTAGAGTGTAGTAGTAGTGTTGTATTGCATAGTTGTTAGATGTAACATGCGAGAACGTGTAGAGATGTAGTTTTGGAGGGCCTACAGAGAGAAAAGCGTAATACGGTCACCGAACTTCAGAATAAGCTGATTACGGTCACTATATACGTTTTACGGTGATTATAGGGTCACTTGCTCACAGTTCAGCATCGGATTGCACTCTGTTGACCGGCCAAATAGTATGCATGGCGCCGTGTTGACTAGTTAAATTGACCATGTTCCTTGTGGGTCCCACCTGTCAGTTCGGATAGGCAAAAGGTCAGATAAACACAAATTTACGCAGGCGCGACAAGGCTCCAACCCGTGCGCGGGAATCGCCTGGTTGTGTATGTGTCTGTCAGGGTCTGATGTGTGTGCATGCACGTGTAGGTTGAGCACTTGAGCATGAGAGTGTGTGTTGGTCGTGTGGTGTACTGGTGTGTGCATGCATGCGTGCGTGTGTGCGTGTGAGTGTTGCGTGCGTGCGTGTGAGTGTTGCGTGCGTGCGTGGCTGCATGTGTACGTGTGAGTGTTGCGTGCGTGCGTGGGTGCATGTGTTTGTGTGAGTGTTGCATGGATGCAGTTCGTGTGCATGCGTGCGTGTGTGTATAATCACCACACCAGCTCTTGTGTGTTAAAACAGACGGCTCAGCATACCAATACAAGGCCACCTTGTCCGCTGTGCCCGCGTTCATGACTTTGAGCCACCGTCCAAATATTTTTTTGTCGTTTGTTTTCATTCTTACTAGCAAGATGCCCGTGCGTTGCACATAACATCAAGATGCATTTGTATGACTTGTTTATCTTGTGAGAGAAAAGGATGAACGAGGGAAGGCCTTATTTGCAAATGTGGAGAGGTGTGTGGGTACCTTTTTGCAAAATTGCCATAGTTTCTTTCCTATCCGTCAGATATAAATCGGACGGCCTATATTGCAGGATGGCAGGCACACCATCATCACGAACTCTGTTTTTTGTAAGAGTGTATTTTATGTATTTTATAAGAGTGTAGATGTAGAGTAGATACAAGTCGACAGGTGGGCAAGATGGTAGTGAGATAATGTGATGCAACACTAGAGGTGCATCGTGGAGCGTTTAACTGGTCAACTAGTCATGTCATGAGCAAATACAGAGTTTTACGGTGAGCCCGTGACTGTATAATAACCACTAAACATAAATGGTGACCGTAATGAGTGGATTCTGAAGTCCAATCTACGTATCGTGCTTCCGCTTCAAATACAATGATTGTCATTGCATATATCGCGAGAGAAAGATGAAACATGCGTCAATTTTCTGGGGGCTTACTTTTAGAGGACCTGGAGATAGTTTTATGTGCATACGTGAAAGGGGCGTACAGGGGGTATGCGATGGAGAGAGAGATGCTCTTCGTTTCTCTTTATTATGACTAACTTTGTATATAGTATGAAAATATACAAATTCACAGCGCGGAATAAATATCATTGTGGGCACCAAGCAATGCAAATTAGCGTTCGTACTCCTCCATATAACTTTGTAATGTTGTATATATGTAGAAACTCTAAAATAATTTTTTGGCCACACTTTATTCAAAAGGAATGTTGTATGCGAAATAAACGTGAAGAGAGGGCTTTTTAGATCAATGGGGTATGTGATGTAACATGTGTGAATGTGTAGTTGATGCATTTGGCGGGTCCTAGAGAGGTATGTGTGTGTATTACGTATTCGAGAGAGGCATGGATAGAGGGGCCGACGGGGGGGGGGGGCGTGGGAGAGATAGCACGAGAAATGAGAGTGGTCTAGAGAGAGAGATGAATATGAGGTCACGACAAGAGATTCCATTCCCTTGAGTGTGTATATGCAAGGGGGGAGGGAATAGAGGCACCAGGAGAAATTTTCTGTGTGTGTGGTGTTTGTGTTGGTATGTGTGGGTGTGAGAAGATAATGAGACGTGGGGGCAGAGGGTGTGTCACTGCGTGAGGTCCGGTGGGTCGAGGTGAGGCCCTTCGTTCGATTCCGTCCTGCGCCACATTGGTCGGCCCGTGACGCATTTAGGAAGACCCATGGATGACTAGTCGTACAAGACAAAGATAGCAGAATTGTGAAGGACTCTGTGTCCACTGACAAAGCCGGCTAGGATTTGTAACCTTAGGCTCTCGAACTAAGGTAACCCCTTTATCTCTAATATTACTATTCATCCAACCTAACTTTAAGGGGCATCCTACAGAATGCTCTGCTAGAATCATACTCGTCGATTAGGAAGAGAGGTGTGAGACAATGCGTGAGAGACAGGCGTAAAGATAATGTGCGTACATGAGACACGTAGGCAGGTCCATGTATATATAAAGGGTCGATGAGGATTGTGCGTGTGTATGTTTGCGAGAGGAAGGGTGCTTGTGATAAAAGTTAGTGAAAACAGTTGTAAATGGTTACGAGAGGGAGGGAGGGTTATATCTAGAGCATGTGTGCGAGAAAGACACCTTGGGAGAGAGTGTCTGAGCATGTGTGAGAGACCACCGATGGAGAGTGAAACTACACGTAAAAGACTGCTCTACACATTGATTAAAGATATAAATTGTATCCAAATATTAGGATGGGATCATGATATTTGCAATTCACGTAAGGAGCGGTCTTGATCCATCAGACATCTAGATTCTATCGAATTTGAGCATGTCTATGTTATTATTCGACACAATTGATCCACATAGTTAGTATTTTGAACTCCAGACAATGCATCACTTTAGCAATCGAATATAAACGTGAGTATAGTTCATGTTGTGTGTGTAAGGCACATTATACATACGAAAGTTACACAATGGACATTATAAATAGCTACTACCTATGAACTAGCATACATTTGAATTCAACTTAAGGTGGTTTAAAATAATTGAATTCAACATGAAGTCCATTCAATTATTTGAATTTGATATCATGGCATTTGTAAACCATACCTAAATTATGGGGGCACCAATCTTTGCTCTGATTTTGTACATAATAGCATATGTAGTCGTGTACAAAATAGATTCAAATTTAGCTCCTCCATTCCAAAATAATCGTAGTTATAGGATTTTCACGTGTCAAAATTTCAAAAAGAAGCGGATAGTTTACTGAGGTTTTAAAACATACACGGTCAAATATAACGTTGTATATTTAGGTCAATCCTCATAGTTCAAGAGTACTCTAAACGTGAATGCTTGTGTTTCAAAATTTCGAACGAAGCGCCAAAAGAGCCTCTACTCGCCCAAAACCGCGTGAGACCAATGTTTGGTACTACAAGGAAATTATTTTTCTAATAACTCCGACCCGTGAAACCTACCGGCCCGATGTCCAAAGGTCTAAACCGGGGTAGGTTTGTAGCTTCATCTAGATGCCACGCAACCGCATCCGAAAAACATTCGTACACAATGGCCACCTAAGCACACATGCGCGCGGCCAAAATCGCTCCCGCCCGCTATTTGGGACACCTGGGATTACCATCCTACCCCCGACCCGCAGTAGGTCCGAAATTTAAGAGGGGGACAAAGTTTGTACTTTCCCCAAATTTCAAACAAGCGCGTCCCATCTTCTCTTCAAAAAAGCCAAAAACAAGCGCGTCCCAGACCGAAACATGGTTCCCCCCACCCGTCCAATTCCCCATTCGTACTCCGTGGGCGCCAAAACTACCTCTCCACCAGCCGCAAAACCCCGGCGTCCTTCGTCCGCCACCCCATCCCACCCATCAACCGCCGCCCTCCTCCATCACGCCGGAGCCGATACCCCGATGTCGTCGTCCACCGCAACCTCAACCGAAACACCCTCCACGGCTATTAGTTGAAGCCGAGGCCGAGCCGTCCGTACCCGAGCCAGTTCAACCACGCCATCCTGCGCCTCACTGCTGCCGCTCCAACTTCGCCACCCTCCACCGCACCGGAGCTGTTCCTGCTACGCCGTCCTTCGCCGCCTCGGATCTGCTTCCCCTCCGCCGACATACGGCCACGACAACACAGTCAACAATTTGGCCATGGGTTCGTCCAAGCCTGCACCCTCCAGAACATCGGTTTCCTCGGTAAAAAGAATAAAATCGGCGCGACATGTGGAGAGAACATCGGTTTCCCTGGTAAAAAGAAGAAAATCGGCGCGACATGTGGAGGTGACCACACCGGCAACCGAAAAAGGTAGTCCTCTTCCCTTATTCATGCAAATCTTACGTCTCCGCTTGCACGGTATTCATCCCAAGGAAGACACTAGTTGATCGCTTCTTCTTGATACTAGATGTTCCTAGTAACTCGCGATGCACAAGGTTTCTCCTCATATACTATTTCACCTTAGCTAGAGGTCCGTCGCCCCCCTGAATTTCAATTTCTGGTCAGTTGATTCCCAATTAACGGAAGCATTCCCCGGCGTAACAGGCGCTAGTATGCCTATTACGCCGGGGAAGCAGCGCCTTGGTGTTTATCTTAGGGGCGTGTGCAACCTAGAGCTACTGGCGCCTGATCTGGAGGTCGGCCGGGATTAAAGGGATGGCCTGGGGGCGCTGCCAAGCACGGCGGTGGTGTGAGGTCGATGGGAGGGTGGGGCGGCGGAGGCAGGGGTCTAGGCCGGTGATCGCTGGCGGTTCGAGAAAGATCGTCAACAGTGACTGGCGGGAGGTAGACGAAGGCCATCTGCTCGTTCCTTATAGATCAGACGGTTCATTAAAAAAATCGACTGACCTATTTATTTTCAATCGACTGTTATCTTAGATATGACCACATGTGGTGGTGTGCTGGAGGAGTACCTGCATTTCCTGTGCTCATATATTACAAAATCATACGGAGTAGAATCTAATTTTGTTTGCCATGCAATGTTATAGAGCTATCATATGTCTCCTGTCATTTATTTTTCAGCCACCTGCTATCTGCTACTTTTACAGTGCACTAGTTCTGCACACACTTCACCCTTACTCTCACTGTTGTGTTTTTATGTAAGGGTATTTCAGACTCTGCTGCCATGAGAGAAGCCAAAAAGAAAAGAGAGAAGTCGCTCCAGCTTGGTGTGCGGCTAGGCAAGACACGTTTCAAGGCTTTAAAGGGTGTAGTGTCAGCAGATGGAGACGGGGAACGTAGCTCTGGAGTTGATGACCTCGCCTGCAATGAACTACCATCCCAGGTGCTTTCTTTAACTTCGCGGTGTCATATGTGGTTGCATGTTCCATATGGTGTCTAGCTTGTATTCGAAAGGCCGAAGTCGGTAAGATAAGGAAAGATATTTTTTTACATGAACCACCATCCCGTGAGCACCAGAAGAAAAATAGCTAGTCAGGGCACTGGCCGAGCCAGTGACAAGCCCAGCAAAGATAGGCATCACCTGGAAGCCAACTAAAAAGCTGCGATGCTGGCGAAGCAACCCGCCTCCCACCAGGCTCTCAGGTCCTAGATGATCATGCTCACCACTCCAGCCGGATGTCTAACTTGTATTGCTTCCAATTTGGTTAAATTGCATCTGCTTAGCTTACACATTATACCTTTAAATATGACATGCCTTTCTGTTTTTGGTACATACTAGTACATCTATGTATTAACCATGTTCTTACATAAAACTAATGTTCTTGTGTATCCCTCATCAATCACTTATGACGAGGCAGGTAGGCAAGGGGACTACTCCTCATTTAAAGAATGCAGCGTCAGCCTCCCGACAGGATTCTCTAGAAACAGAAATGCTAGATGAAGATAGTGAACGTAGCTCTGTAGTTGATTACAGCATTTCCCCTACACTAGCATCGCAGGTGCTTGCTCTAACTTGGCAGCGTGATATGTGGTTGCATGTTGCATATGGTGTCTAGATTGTAATTCTTCCAATCTAGTTAAACTGCATGTGCTAGTCTTCTTAGCTTATACATTATACCTGTTAATGTGACATGCCTTCCTGTATTTAGTACATAGTACATCTGTCTATTAAGCATGTCCTTACATAAAACTATTGTTTTTTTGTATCCCACATCAATCAACATGACGAGACACCTTTAGTATATGAAGTGCGATATTAGTTGCATCTTTCATATGATTTATAGCATGCGCTGCTTCTAATTTGTTGAAATTCCATTTATGATGGGACGCTTTTAACTTGGCAGAGTCATATTGGTTGCATCTTTCATGTGGTGTCTAGCTTGCATTGCTTCTTATTTGCTGGAATGGTTTCTGCTTAGTTTACACAAAGAGTTGTGAACATGCCATGCCGTCCTGTTTTTCGTACATATTCCATCCTGGTATCATGTGTTTACCTTACATCAAAGTAGTGATTGTCAGTATCATGCATGAATGAGTTCTGAAGAGAGAATTTTATTGCTTTTTCTTGTCGGTTTTACTTGACAATTCAAAATCAATAAAGCGGAAGGAAGTTAGCAAGGCAGCGGATGAAGGTGCTCCTTTCGAACGGAGGGCCTCTACAATTTCTACTCCTCCACACCCCAAGATGATTTCCAAGACAACACATGCATAGACACTCAACAAAGTTGTGTTTATGATGAGCACGTCTCCCCTAGTGCAGCATCACCGGTGCTCCCTCTAACTTGGCACTGTTATATGTGGTTGCATGTTATGTGTGATGTCTAGCTTGTATTGCTTCTAATTTTGTTGAATTCCATCTGCTTACTTTACACATTATACTTGAATAAGACACGTGTTCCTGTTTTTAGAACATACAATATCTGTCTATCACACCATGTTCTTACATCAAATTACTACTGTTGTGTAACCTGCAACAATCACTTATCATAAGACACATTTGACTTCGGAGTGTGATATAGGTTACATCTCACATTCTTTTCTAGCTTGTACTACTAATTTGTTGAAATGGCACTTATGACGAGACAATTTTAACTTGGTAGAGTGATATTCGTTGCATCTTTCATATGGTGTCTATCTTTCATTGCTTCTAATTTGTTGAAATGCCTTCTCTTTAGTTTACACATCATAAGCTGTGAATATGCAATGCCGTGAATATGCAATGGCACTAATGACGAGAGACCTCTAACATGGTAGTGTGATGTTGTTTGCATCTTGCATATGATTTATTTCTTGTACTGCTTCACATTTGTTTAAACGCCATTTATGATGAGACACTGTTAACTTGGCAGAGCGATATTTGTAGCATCTTTCATATGGTGTCTACCTTCCATTGCATTGCTTCTAATTTGGTGAAATGTCTTCTTCTTAGTTTACACATCATAGTTCTGGTTATCTCTTCCGTCCTGTTTTTCATACATATTGCATCCTCCTATCATGTGGTTGTCTAACATCAAAGTTCAGTTCGTCTGCATCACGCATCAATTTGTTCTGAAGAACTAAATTGTTATTCATTTTTCTTGTCGACTTGACTTAACATGGCACAGAGAAAGAGGAAGAAACACAGAATGGCAGGGAATAAGAAGCGGATGAATCCTGCAGATGCTGCTGGTACTGATGGTGCAATAGAAGGTCAAAGTCCAGCGGAAAATTCTACAAACATGGCATCCCATGCTACACAAGTTGCAAAAAAAGTCAAACAGAAACAAATATCTGTCACCAAACAAGCAGAGACAACCCTAGTTCTTGCAACACCTACCACAGTACTACCAGCTGCACGACTTACTTGTGCGTCAACTGAGCTAGCAGCACGTTCCCAAGCTCCCTTGCCACCTAACACTACTTCCCAAGCACTCTGGACACAAGACGAGTTGGCAATATCAGATGAACCTTGTGAGCTTCAACAACAAGAAGGTAGTTGCTGGAGTCAAGTTACAGTTGCATGCTTCTTTATATGTAGTCTCACAGTTTGATGTACACTAACACTTTCTATGTTTGTTGTTGGACTAGCACCTAGGCGCAAGAGGAAACAAACATCAGGGATAATCCTCGATAGGTTAACTAAATCTAGAGGAGGAAGAATGGAGATCCGTTTTGAGGCAGGTTTAAAAATGCCACGTGATGCTACAGAGTCAACCAAGTTAGTATCAGAGGCAGCGGTTGCTGTTAGGTGTCATGTACGTATCCTCCCAACATGGATTCAGTATAGGAATGACAAAGACGAAACCCAGTTCAACACCTTCCTCGACCATTTATCTGTAAGTATGGTTATGTATGTAAACTAGTAATATCGTCTTGCTCTATCCAATACTTTCTAGGTTGCTGATAATGAGACTCCCATAATTTTCAATAGATGAGGTTCAAGTTGGATAGCCAAGATGATGCAACCAGACAATCTTGCACCCATGTTTTCAAGTCTGCTCTGCGACAGTATCGGTATAACTTGAGAAAAACTCACTTTGAAGGCAAGGCTAACAGTGAACTTGCCCAAACATCTCCAGTGGAAAATATATCTGATGAAGACTGGAGAGGCCTCGTTAAACACTGGTCCGATCCGAAGTATCAGGTACATTATATATATGTCATCAGATCACATGTTGAAGTCCTATTTACGCATGTGCCACACAAATCTATCTTCTTGTAGGTGAACTGTTCAAAGAACAAGGCCAACGGTACGAAAGTGAAATTCCAACAGAAGACAAGATCTCGTAGCTATATTGCACACTGCGAGGCTCTTGTAATTAGCTGCTGTTTCACTCTTTTCGCTGTACCATATTATCAGATCTATATTGACTTGTTCCAAATGCAGCGGAAAGCCCGCAAGATCCAAAAAGTACCTGAACCAAATGCTGTGGAAATCTTCAAGGACTGTCATACCAGCAAGAAGAAGGGCATGACTACACCAGTCAAAGCCGCTGTTGTAAGTCCTTAACCCTCATGCCTTTTAACTACTACTTACTCTGACTTGTGCCTTGAACTGCATGGTGTGCAGCCAATGTCTATTGCCCTTTTCAATTTTATACACAATTGTCTTAGCGTATCATTGCACCTTAAAAGGTTTAAAAGAGAGGAGTGATGTTCCTTTGATCTTGACCCGTAATCTAGTTCCGTGCTGGACTTGCCCACACAATGTTACAATTGCCTGTTTGTCTGTTCTCAGTTGTTTTGTGATATGAATGATGTCATACTATGCTTACCGTATTATAAACTTCGTCTCTTTATCCTTAGCCCTCAATACAATGTGAAGAAATAGACAATACATTAGCGATGGTACATGGTCATATGTGTGGAACCTGGTTTTATTATGTACTTTGCAATAAAATACAACTAATATTTTACATGGGTTCACCAGAATAAGTTTTGTATATAGACCAAAGCTATTTTGTTTGGTTTTGCTGCCTCCTTAATATCTTCTGTTCTGGTACTACTAATGTAAAACCTCAACTTTTCAGCGAGCTATGGAAAAATGGTGGAACCGCCACCTTCTGAAGGTGGCGAGGCTGTCGGATTTCGGGTTCCGGCAGACCCTTAAGGTTCGAACTCTGGGGTGCGCGCGGATATCTCCCCCTACCAATCTACGTCCGATCTCCCCGTGTGATCTAAGCTGGAAACGACGAACAACACAAGGGATACAAGATTTATACTGGTTCGGGCCACCGTTGTGGTGTAATACCCTACTCCAGTGTGTGGTGTGGTGGATTGCCTCAGGGGCTAATAATGAACAGTACAGGGGAAGAACAGCCTCGTGAGAGGTGTTCTTGAACTGATGCGATGAACTGTTTGGGTGAGTTCGATCGCCTCTCTCTCTCTTTTCTAGGGCTCTATCTGATCTGATCAGATGCCTCTACTCTATGGTGGCTAGCTCTATTTATAGAGGCCCTGGGCCTCTCCCCAAATAATGAGCGGGAAGGGTGCCAACAATTGGCCATTTTGGAGGGGAACATCTAGTACAAGTTATCCTAACCGAAGGTGGTCTTCGGCTGCCAAAAGCACTGGTGATGACGCCGTCTTGGGCTCCACGGTGACCTCCGTCCTGCCGCTCTGCTGGTCTTGGTCTCGTTGCACCGGAATGGTAACCTTTGCCCGATGCCTTGGCCTGTGCTTGCTCCCATTGCACCGAAGGGGAAACTAGGACACTGCGCAGGCCGGCGCCCGCCTGGTCTTGATCGTCATGGCTTGCGTCATGGGCTCCTTGCGAGGTGCCCCTGCGTTGATCTCTCCGCCTCCTCGCGAGCCTGCCTGATGAGGCCGCCCCTGGGGAAGCTTCTTGGCGCCCGCCCCCGAGGCTTGGCCCCTCGCGAGGGTCTTGAGCTTGAGCTGATGAAGTTGGGCCGCGCTGGGCCCCCACTCGAGCCACACCGCAGGCAGGCAAGTCTGGGGACCCCCGTTCCCAGAATGCCGACAGTAGCCCCCGGGCCCAAGGCGCGCCCGGGCTTGGCTTAGCAGAGAAGCGAAGGGGCACGCGGGCCCCAATAGCCTGCGGGCTCGGGCGCCGCGTGGCGATTGATTGGACGTTAGCGTCTGCGTTTCCCCACGATGCCTTGTTACACGCCCGGCTAAGCGGACCCGTAGTTGCACACAGTTGTTCCTCCTTTCTGCTGCTCACTCGCCCCCTACCTTTCCTTCTTCTTCAAGCTCCAACCTCCGCCGCCAATCCGGCTCGAGTTCTTCCCTCTCTCCACCGCCATCGCGCCAACAAACAAAGGAAAGGGAAAGAAGCCCGCGCCTTCGCCCCGCACACCTCCGGTGGCGGCCCCCGCTGTTGATCGGTCGATCATACTCAATCCAGAAGCTTTGAACAAGGTCCGCTCCGCCCTTGCCACTATCTTCAACGAGTGCGGCAGGACCACAGTCTGGCCTGCATCCCATGCCTCCCTTGATAGGATTGTCACACAGGTCCGATTCTTCGCCGATGCCCTATAGGCGGGTCTGGTTCCCCCCTTTTCCGCCTTCTTCAATGCGGTGCTCTCCCATTATCAGATTCGCATGATGCACCTTGGGTCGGAGTCCATTACCCTTCTGGCTATCTTTGCTTTTGTTTATGAGGCGATGATAGGCATTCCTCCTTCCGTTGCCCTGCTGCGCCACTTCTTTTCTTTGCGCCTGGGCGACCCCACTCAGTGCTCAGGGTGTGTGAGCTTCTTCGCCGTGCCAGAGACGGCCGCTTCAGGGATCGACTTTGGCCTTCCTCCTCCTAAGGCCAGGTTCAGAGAGCGGTGGCTGTACGTGGATGTCGGAGTGCCCAACCCCTTGCTCTCGCACCCGACCTCGCCTGCTGTTCCCAACCCAGGCTGGGATCATGAGGTGCTCGCGAGCCCCCGGCTCGCCTTCGTCTGGCGCCGCTTCCAGAGTTTGAGGGTGCTCAATGTGTCAGCGCCCAAGGTGGTGAAGGAGTTCCTCCAATGTCGCATTGCTCCTCTCCAGCGCCACTCTCGCCGGATGTGGGACTTTGCAGGGCACAGAGACCGCATGCGACTTCAGGAGGAGGACTTGGCGCCTGAAGTGCTGCGGACGATCCTCAGGGTCTTGACTGGCGACCCTTCCCCAAGAAGCCTTCGGCGTGATGGTGCCCTCTTGTATCTTTGCTCTGGCAGGGCCAATTTTGTGAGGCAGATGCCCAGCTTCGACGAGTGGGGGCTGCGCCCGGCTGGCTTCATGGGGCCCCGCGAGAACCCAGTCGCTGTGGTTGCTCCCCCTGCCGCCCACAGCGGTTGTCGGTGTCAAAACCGGCGGATCTTGGGTAGGAGGTCCCGAACTGTGCGTCTAGGTGGATGGTAACAGGAGACAAGGGACACAATGTTTTACCCAGGTTCGGGCCCTCTTGATGGAGGTAAAACCCTACGTCCTGCTTGATTAATATTGATGATATGGGTAGTACAAGAGTAGATCTACCACGAGATCAAGGAGGCTAAACCCTAGAAGCTAGCCTATGGTATGATTGTTGTATGTTGTCCTACGGACTAAAACCCTCCAGTTTATATAGACACCGGAGAGGGTTAGGGTTACACAGAGTCGGTTACAATGGTAGGAGATCTAAATATCCGCATTGCCAAGCTTGCCTTCCACGCCAAGGAAAGTCCCTTCCGGACACGGGACGAAGTCTTCAATCTTGTATCTTCATAGTCCAGGAATCCGGCTGAAGGTATAGTCCGGCCATCCGGACATCCCCTAATCCAGGACTCCCTCAGTAGCCCCTGAACCAGGATTCAATGACGACGAGTCCGGCGCGCAGATCGTCTTCGGCATTATAAGGTGGGTTCCTCCTCCAAGTACTTCATAGAAGATTTTAAACACTAAGGATAGTGTCCGTCTCTACAAAATAAGTTTCCACATATTGCCATAGAGAGAATAACATTTACACAAATCTAATCTGCTGACGTATTCCGTAGCGTGACATCACACTACGGCCAAGCCTTTATTCAAATCGTTTTTACTCCCCCACCTCAGCGCATTCTGCGAGACGGTTTCCTTGGCACGTCTTATCAAAGCAGAGATCGTGTCCCCTCATTTACGGGATTCTCATCAATACGGACGTGGGTAACCCAACTGCGCCATTTATCACGGCGCTTGGGAGATAAGCGAGTTTTACCAGGCTAGTGGGGACGCTTAACCGCATCCGCCCATATAAGGGGATAAGGATCCACCTTTTTACCTACGCCTTCTTCCTCCTTTGCCTATCCATCTTCCGCGCACTCGAGCTCCAACGCCCAAGCCCGCACTTCCCACCTCAACCTTCTCCAGCCATGTCCGGAGCGGGAGGCAAGTGGATGGTCTCCTCCGTCACGGAGGGCCACATCAAAAAACTGAGGAAAGCTGGATACTTGTCTAACGACATCGCGCACCAGCTTCCCGAAAAGGGGCAGCTCCTCCCCACCCCAAGGCCCCATGAGAGGGTAGTATTCCTTCCCCACTTCCTCCGCGGACTTGGTTTTCCTCTCCACCCATTCGTCTGGGGGCTCATGTTCTACTATGGCCTGGATTTCCACGATCTGGCCCCGAACTTTGTCCTCAACATCTTGGCGTTTATCGTCGTGTGCGAGGCTTTCCTCTGCATCCGCCCCCATTTCGGCCTATGGCTCAAGACTTTCAGCGTCAAGCCGAAGGTGGTGCGCGGCAGCCAGGCGGAGTGTGGAGGTGCCATGGCGGGCAAGATGGCCAACGTCCTATGGCTCGAGGGCTCCTTTGTGGAGACCCTGAAGGGGTGGCAGTCAGGGTGGTTTTACATCACCGAGCCGCGCGACCCTGAGTGGGTCGCAGCCCCCGAGTTCTGGTCCAGACCTCCTACGCGGCTCACGTCTTGGAAAGAGACGGTCCTGTCATGGGGCAACAAAGGAGAAGTAACCGGACTGCAAAAATGCATCCAAACCCTGGTGAACAAGCAGCTCAAGCTTGTCAATGTAGTCCAGGTTATGCTCGTCCGCCGGATCCTCCCGTGTCAACAACGGGATTTCAATCTGTGGGAGTTCGACCCGGCGCAGCACCCAACCCTGAGCAGGCTCTTCGACACGTCGTACGAAGACGCCTGGAAGGTGCTATTCAAAGGCGCTGAGGCTCCCGCATCCGCTTCCAAGGACCGCGGATTCAGCTCGTAGCGTCACGCTGGTGAGGTAAGCTACTTTTACCTTTTACAGGATGTTGGTTTTTCATAGTTTGACTCTATGCGGGATCTAAACTCCCTTTCCTTTGACAGGATTGGCAGGCGAAGTCCGGACAGATCGATTGTCCGGCCCCTTTTCCCGAAGACCCAGCCAATGCTCACTTAGCAAAGCTGCTAGCTCTGGCACCTTACGTGGTGCCAGAGAAGGAAGGCCAAGAAGAAGGCCACAGGGACTCGAAAGAGTTCCCGGCGCTTGGAGGTGTCGGATTCATCATCCGACGAATCTGAGATGCACTCCTCCCATGAAGACGAGGAGGAGGAATAAGAGACCTCTCCCCGTCCAGCGGGGGGAGGAAAGAAAAAGAAGGCCGCCCCATCTGGGGAGGCCGAAGGGTCCAAGAAGGGGAAAACCCTTCCCCCGGACTACTCCACCAACGCCGACGACGGCGAGGAGGAGTGGCCGCTCAGGGCCAGCCCCTGGCGAAATCGTAAGTATCCGAATACCAGAGTAATTCTTAGTATTCCTTTATTTCATAGCTTTTCCTTATGTCGAATATGAGTATGCAGTCCACCCAAGGCCGAGCTCGACGAGTCGTCGAGTGGCTCCCTGGATTCGTCGGATGTGAATTCACTTCCGCCCGCTACCTCCCCCCGCCCTACGGACGACGCCGAGGTGGCGTCCCATCAGGTTCCGAGCCAGGAGGAGGTGGTCCTGGAGGAGCCGCAAGGCGACCTCCCGGACTCCAGGAGTAAAGGGGATAATACCCCCTAGGGCTCCAAGTCCGGCTTTGAGCCAGACACCGTGCCAGAGTCGTCAACGGTTCCGGACCGCGGTAGGCGAACTCCTTCCAAGAGGAGCAAGCCTACTGAGCCAGCGGCCCCCGTCCAACCGGAGGCGCCGGACAATCTGCTGGTGGTGCTTAAAGGCGCCTCCATCGATGAGGAGCACCGCACTATTATGAGTGCGGTGATCCAGAAGGTTCAGTCCGCCAAGAGTGGACTGACTGAAGCTTGTGCCAGCCTTCTAACAGGCTTCGAGGTAAGTACAGAATGTGTAAAAAATATTACCGCATAGACAGTAGTCCCTGATGCTCTGTTTGGCGTTCGAAAAGAAAAGCCGAATAGAGGATCTAATTAAATTCGCAGGAGTCTAAAAAAGAGAGTCAATATGCGTATGCAGGCTTCGCTGCTGGTGACCGCCGCACTGACTGTGGAGGTGGGCACATTGAAGCAGGGCCTCGAGCGGTCTGAGCAAGAGCTCGGCCTTGCCAAGTGGCATCTCGAGGAGAAAGAAGTTAAGAGATACCTTATAGAAAGAAAAAATATAAAAGTGCAATTGCAAAAACATGACAGGATTAACATGGCTATTGTAGGGGCCACAACTGAGGTGGCGACCCTCAAGCAATCGCTAGCCGAGGCCGAGAAGAGAGTGGCCGCGGAGCGCACCGAGCAGGAGAAATATGAGGTGCAGGTTGGCGAGGTGCGGCAAGAGCTCCAGGTTCTCATGGAAAAACATGAGAGTTTGGAGCTTGACTCAAAGACGCGAGCGTCCGAGCTCGCGGCGGCTATTGAAAATGCCAAATCTGCCAAGGCCGAATCCCAGAAGGCCCTCCAAGAGTTGGATGCGGTGAAGAAGACATCGGCGGGTAAGGCATTCTTTATGCAAAGCAAACATGTAAAAGTGAGCTTCTTGTTACTTACCCGAATCTGGAGCTCTCCAGGAGCATTCGCAGATATTCCCCGTAGCGTGTCCGATGCCGCCGCATTCCACCGAGCCGAGGAGGGTAGCTGAGGCCGGACACCCAGTGCCCCTGAGCGACCAGCTGAAGCAGCTGGTCGAGCTCCACAAGGTGGCTGAACAGGCCATGAAGGGCCTTATAGTTTGGTTCTGGCCCGGAGAGGCTCTACCTGGGAGCTACTTCAGGCTGGTGCGGCGGCTGGTGGAGGCCTGTCCAAGGCTCGAAGTCATCAAGCGCTCTGTCTGCATCGAAGGTGCCCGGAGGGCCCTTGCCCACGCTAAGGTGCACTGGGGCAAGCTGGACGGTGAGAAGCTTGTGAAGGACGGGCCACCGCGGGGGAAAGAGCATAGCAAGCCCGAGAACTATTATAAGGATGTTCTGAAGGGTGCCCGCCTTATGGCGGATGAATGTACCAGGGATGTAATTTTTGAGTAAACTCGCTCGTATTGTCCCGTGCGCTGAAAACTTGTTCATATGCGCTAAGCAATGCTTTTTTGAATTTAAAATATTACTTTCTGTGTGGCTGTTTATCAAAATTGAGAGATGGCCAGTCGTCGGCTTTTGCCCCCGTGCCACTAGTGCTGGGGTGTTCGGGATAAACCTGAGCGCTCTTTTTCCCATGTTTGGGTCCTTCGAGGGAGGCGCTCAGCACAACGAACAAGGCAATCGGACTATAATTCTTGAACACTCTCACTTAGCCATAGAACTCTATAATTTTAAATTTCAGCGAAGCCCCTAGTATTCGGAAGACCGAGTTCGGGGCGCTATCCACGCCTTGGCCGGACAAAGCCGACTCCTCGCTCTAAGCGGCATAAGTCTTTAGGAACTCGAAAAACCTCTCGAACAGCGACCAGTCTCTCGCTTCATCATGACAGTCAGTTTTAGCTTTCTCTACTGAGGTGCTCTGCCCAGCTCAACTGGGGCACAATCGCAGTAGTTCTCCTAGTGCTACCTTAGCCGATAAAACGGAACGTAAGGCACCAAAACATAGGAGCCGAGTAAACCCAACTATTGACCCAAGACATGATTCGGAGCCGATGCATATAATGCTATAAGTTCGGGGTGCCACACTTGTTAAAGTGTTCGGACTTCTCATGCCATATTGGGGGGGTACCGAAGCCCCTGGCATATTGACCGTACCAAAGTGCACGGGTGTAACATGTCGTTAATGAACATATATTTGTAAAAAAAGAGTAATGCAAAAATAGAAAAAAGCTATGCATTGTTTATAGAAAGGCTGCGATCAAAGCCGAATGATACAAATAGTGCTATAAGCAAAAGCGGGACTATTTAACATGTCCTTTCCAGGGGCAGGCTGCGGGATAGTATGCAAAACAGGTATATTGCTCGTGATAGAGACCACCTGGGAGTTCTATAATGCAGTGTAGCTGTACTGCTTCCCTGGTTCTTGCATCGTTTGTGCGGCAGTTGGATTGCCGAACAGGTCTTCCGAAGTATGGAGTCCTGAAAGTAAGAGAAAATAAAGAAATCGGCAGCCCCTAGTGCGGTTTAAGCCGTGTTTCGGGCGTGCCATAATGGTGCCCCTCCCCCTGTGCCCATGGTATTTTGAGAGCGTAGTTATGTATGCGAAGCACTGGTTTCGCTATTTCACGAGGGCTGGGGTTGGGGTCACGTTGCTACGCCTACTCGGAACGTGCCAGGCGGTCTTGTTGTAGGTTACTCCGGACGCGTTTGACAGTGTCTGGACGTTTAACGGCCGGACTGGAGAGCTGCCTTGAGAGGCTGCTTTGTACTTCCGCTGCGAGGGCCGCCGTGTGCTCCTCCGTTCGGAGGTAGCGTTCGGTGTTTCCATTGACCGTGATTACTCCTCGAGGGCCTGGCATCTTGAGCTTAAGGTATGCATAGTGCGGCACCGCATTGAACTTTGCGAATGCGGTTCGCCCGAGTAGTGCGTGATAGCCACTGTGGAACGGGACTATGTCGAGGATTAACTCCTCGCTTCAGAAATTATCCGGAGATCCGAAGACCACTTCAAGTGTGACTGAGCCTGTACAGTTGGCCTCTACACCTGGTATGACGCCTTTAAAGGTCGTTTTAGTGGGCTTGATCCTCGAGGGATCTATGCCCATTTTCCGCACTGTATCCTGGTAAAGCAGGTTCAGGCTGCTGCCGCCATCCATAAGGACTCTTGTGAGATGAAATCTGTCAATAATTGGGTCTAGAACCAATGCGGCAAATCCGCCATGATGGATGCTAGTGGGGTGGTCCCTTCGATCGAAGGTGATCGGGCAGGAAGACCATGGGTTGAACTTTGGGGCGACTGGCTCCATCGCGTATACGTCCCTTAGCGCACGCTTCCGCTCCCTCTTGGGGATGTGGGTTGTGTATATCATGTTCACCGTCCGCACTCGTGGGGGAAAACCCTTCTGTCCACTGTTGTTCCGCGGCCGGGGCTCCTCCTCGTCATCGCTATGCAGCCCCTTGTCTCTATTTTCGGCATTTAGCTTGCCTGCCTGCTTGAACACCCAACAATCCCTGTTGGTGTCATTGGCTGGCTTTTCGGGGGTGCCATGTATCTGGCACAAGCAGTCGAGGATTCGGTCCAAACTGGACGGGCCCTAAGTATTTCTTTTGAATGGCCTTTTCCGCTGACCGGATTTGTAGCCTCTGAATCCGGCATTGACTGCCGTATCCTTGTTGCTGTCGCTGTTAACGCGACGCTTTTGCTTGTTCCGACGCGACCTGCCACTTTTGTCCTTGGTGTCCAAATTACCAAGGTTCTTGGTCAAGTTGTTGCTACGAGCTAGCCAGCTGTCTTCTCCCGCACAAAAGCGAGTCATGAGTGTCGTGAGGGCTGCCATAGATTTCGGCTTTTCCTGTCCAAGGTGCCGCGCAAGCCACTCATCACGGGTATTATGCTTGAAGGCTGCTAGGGCCTCTGCATCCGGACAGTCGACTATTTGGTTTTTCTTTGTTAGGAACCGTGTCCAGAATTGCCTGGCCGATTCCTCTGGCTGCTGGATTATGTGGCTTAGGTCATCGGCGTTTGGTGATCGCACATAGGTACCCTGGAAATTGTCGAGGAATGCGGCTTCCAGGTCCTCCCAACAACCGATTGATTCTGCCGGCAAGCTGTTAAGCCAATGCCAAGTTGGTCCCTTAAGTTTGAGTGGGAGGTATTTGATGGCGTGTAGATCGTCGCCGCGGGCCATGTGGATATGAAGGAGATAATCCTCGATCCATACCGCGGGATCTGTTGTTCCATCGTATGATTCGATGTTCACGGGTTTGAAACCCTCAGGGATTTGATGATCCATTACTTCACCTGTGAAGCATAGGGGGTGTGCGGCGCCTCTGTATTGGGCTATATCACGACGCAGCTCAAATGAGCTTTGCCTATTGTGTTCGGCCCGGCCGGATTTATTATATCTAGAGTGACGATCACCATCACGTGCCGTGGGGCGCCCGCGTGATCCGTAGATCGATCTTGTTTGCCTCGCCTTGTCCTCCAATATGTCTCGCAGATCTGGCGCGTTTTCCCGTGCCTTAAAATGTTTTGAGCGGCGCCGGGGTTCGGCTTGAGTGGAGGGCCGAGAGGCCTCTCTGTCGCGGCCACGAGGTGGCCGATCGGCCGTATCGTGCGCTGGTGATGTAGGTTTAGGTGCTTCCTTCTCTAATCGGGGTAGCAACCTGCAATTTGGCTAGCTCTTGGAGGGGCGTTCGAGTTCATACTCTTCAGCCGCAAGGACTTCAGTCCATCTGTCGGCTAGCAAATCTTGATCAGCTCTAAGCTGTTGCTGTTTTTTCTTGAGGTTGCTCGCCGTGGCCATAAGCCTGCGTTTGAAACGCTCTTGTTCGACGAGATCCTCTGGCACGATGAATTCGTCGTCGTCGAGGCTTGCCTTGTCTTCGGAGGGAGGCATATAATTATCATCCTCGACCTCTCTGTCTGCCGCTCTCTCATGAGGGCTGGCTTCTCCATCCTCCTGTGCTGAATCTTGCTGGAGGGGGTGTTCTTCGGCGCTATCCGGAGTATTATTATCTCCTGTGCCGGAATCATCATTTTTGCTTTGGCGGGATTTAGAGCGGCGCCGCTGACGCCGGCGCTTAGGTTGTTTCTTGGAGGGGTCATCCCCCGCCGTTCCATCGCCATCCCCTTCTTTTGGGGTATCCACCATGTATATGTCGTATGACGAGGTGGCTTTCCAGTGCCCTATAGGTGCTGGTTCTTGATCATCTCCTGCATCGGCGTCCATACCATCGATGTCTTTGGAATCGAAGTCGAGCATGTCGGTTAAATCATCGACAGTGGCTACAAAGTGGGTGGTGGTGGGCTTTGAATTTCTTCATCGTCCGTATCCCAACCTTGCTGACCGCAGTCCGGCCAGGGCTCTCCTGATAAATAGAGAGACTTTAATGATTTTAGAATATCGCCAAAGGGCGAGTGCTGAAAGATGTCCGCGGCGGTAAATTCCATGATCGGCGCCCAATCGGATTCGATTGGCAGGGGCGTGGAGGGCTCGGAGTCCGGATAGGAGTCCGGCCCCTCAGAGTCACGGGCCTTGCGGAGTGCGGGGCTGGTGTTCGGCTCGATCTCAGTTGGGATCGCAGCCCTTGAGGCGGCGTCCAACCACTCATCCTCGATTGGCGCAATTGGTTCCGAATCGAGGGTCGGAACCGATGCGTGTGCGGCCTCCAGGGCACTGTTCGGTGGTAGAGCTAGATCATGCCCATCGCGATAGTGCGGCGCGCTCGGCTGTGGTTCGAATCCGTCGAAGATCAAGTCCCCGCGGACGTCAGCCGTGTAGTTTAAACTTCCAAATCTGACCTGATGGCCAGGGGCGTAGCTTTCGATCTGCTCCAGATGGCCAAGCGAATTGGCCCATAGTGCAAAGCCGCCGAAGAGGAAGATCTGTCCAGGGAGAAAAGTCTCACCCTGGACTGCATCGTTATTGATGATCGAAGGAGCCATCGGGCCTGAAAGCGATGACACAGAGGAACTTTCAATGAAAGCACCAATGTGGGTGTCAAAACCGGCGGATCTCGGGTAGGGGGTCCCGAATTGTGCGTCTAGGCGAATGGTAACAGGAGACAAGGGACACAATGTTTTACCCAGGTTCGGGCCCTCTTGATGGAGGTAAAACCCTACGTCCTGGTTGATTAATATTGGTGATATGGGTAGTACAAGAGTAGATCTACCACGAGATCAAGGAGGCTAAACCCTAGAAGCTAGCCTATGGTATGATTGTTGTATGTTGTCCTACGGACGAAAACCCTCCGGTTTATATAGACATGGGAGAGGGTTAGGGTTACACAGAGTCGGTTACAATGGTAGGAGATCTAAATATCCGCATCGCCAAGCTTGCCTTCCACGCCAAGAAAAGTCCCTTCCGAGCACAGGACAAAGTCTTCAATCTTGTATCTTCATAGTCCAGGAGTCCGGCTGAAGGTATAGTCCGGCCATCCGGACACCCCCTAATCCAGGACTCCCTCAGCGGTCCTTCCTCAGGCGATAGGGCGGGGAGACGAGAACCGGCGGGAGCTGAGGCAACTGATGTCGAGGTGCCGATGCCGCGAGAAGCCTCGAAGGCGGCGTCTCCCGAGGCCCGCCCTGGAGCGGCGGCAGGTGCAGAGTTGCGGCCTACGGCTCTTGAGGGCGGGGCTCCCGAGGCCCCAGCCGTTCCTCGCGAGGCGACGCCTGACGGCGTCCCCCAGGTAGACTCCTCCGGTGCTGATCATCTTGACGCTTCTTCCACGCCACGGGCCGACCCCTGCGCCGCGCGCTTAGGTCGGTTCCGCATAGACTTCGAGGCCCTCCGCAAGAGGAAGGAGGCCTTGGGTGGCAGCGACCGCCCTTGTTGCTTGTTGAAGCGCAGGAAGTACTTCGCCATGGACGAGTAAGTCTTCTTCTTTCTCTGCTCATTTAGTTTACTATCCCCGTGGCTGATTGTGGCCTTTCAGGCCCCGTCCTGCCAAATTCACCGAGTCGGCCCGGGAGCGAGCCCCCAAAGCTTTGCCTTCTCTGCTGTCTCCGGGCTCGTCGAGTTCGAGCGGCTCCCCTACCGCTGGACCGGTTGGTCGAATGGTCCGTTCCACCGGGCACCACGAGCCTGCGCGCCCGCTGTCCTTTCTTCGCGAGTCCTCCTGGGGCACATCCGGCTTGCCCCGCGTTCCTCCTTTGATCGTTGACGATGAATGGTTGATGTTCGTCCTTAGTTCCTCCTCCGTGGGTGGACCGACGCCAGGCTGGATCCCCGGAGGGGTCCATTTGGTGATGGCTAGGGCACCAGCCCCCAGCCCCGCGCCGGGAGGGGGCGTGCCGCCTCGGGGCCCTCCGCATACTCCGGCGGCAGAGGGTCATGCGGCAGACGTGCTCAGGCGAGCTCGGGAGCGTCGCGCCCTTCGTGAAGAGTTCCTCCAGGGGGTAGCGGATGCGGTGAGCCGGATCGGGGCAGAGCTTGCTGTAGAGGATGTGCGCCTCGAGGCCGAAGGTTTGCGCCTTGCTGAGGAGAGGCGCAAGCTTGAAAGTGCAACTATCCCTAGGTGGTTTTGGTAATTCATAACAACATATAGCTCATTGAGCTAATGCTATTCCAAGATGACCATTTCAGGAAAGCTCAATGATTGGCATGGCATGGATGTGAAAGTGGAACCCTCAAAATGCTAAGGACAAAGGATTGGCTCAAGCTCAAAAGCTCAAGACTCTTCATTTTATATTTTAGTGATCCAAGATCACATTGAGTCTTTAGGAAAAGCCAATACTATCAAGGAGGGATGAGGTGTTGCTTAATGAGCCTCTTGCTTCATGTGCTTAGTGATATGCTCCAAAACCCTCAACTACTTTCCCATATCCACATATGACCTAAACCCTAAGCCAAACTCGGTCCTACCGATTCTTTCTATCCGGCGCCACCGAGTTTCACTTGTCATAAGCCACTGCCAAACCCTAGCAATTCGGTTCTACCGATAGGGATCTCGGTCTCACCGAGATGGGATTGCAAACTCTCTGTTTCCCTTTCGTAACTTTTCGGTGTCACCGAAAGAGCGAATCGGTCCCACCGAGATTGCAGTGTAAACTCTATGTTTCCTTTTTGTAAGTTTTCGGTCTCACCGAAAGAGCAAATCGGTCCCACCGAGTTTACCTGACCAACTCTCTGGTTAGCTTATTACCAAACTCGGTCTCACCGAGTTTGTGTAATCGGTCTCACCGAGATTACGTTATGCCCAAACCCTAACCATATCGGTCATACCGAGTTGCATGTCAGTCCCACCGAAAATCTCTAACGGTCACTAGGTTTACCTTTTCGGTCCGACCGAGTTTGTTGATTCGGTCCCACCGAGATTGGAAAACTGTGTGTAACGGTTGGATTTTGTGTGGAGGCTATATATACCCCTCCACCTCCTCTTCATTCGTGGAGAGAGCCATCAGAACACATACACAATTCCAACTCATATGTTCTGAGAGAGAACCACCTACTCATGTGTTGAGACCAAGATATTCCACTCCTACCATATGAATCTTGATCTCTAGCCTTCCCCAAGTTTCTTTCCACTCAAATCTTCTTTCCACAAAATCCAAATCCTATGAGAGAGAGTTGAGTGTTGGGGATACTATCATTTGAAGCACAAGAGCAAGGAGTTCATCATCAACACACCATTTGTTACTTCTTGGAGAGTGGTGTCTCCTAGATTGGCTAGGTGTCACTTGGGAGCCTCCGACAAGATTGTGGAGTTGAAACAAGGAGTTTGTAAGGGCAGGGAGATCGCCTACTTCGTGAAGATCTACCGCTAGTGAGGCAAGTCCTTCGTGGACGATGGCCATGGTGGGATAGACAAGGTTGCTTCTTCATGGACCCTTCGTGGGTGGTTGCTTCTTCGTGGACCCTTCGTGGGTGGAGCCCTCCGTGGACTCGCGCAACCATTACCCTTCGTGGGTGGAGCCCTCCGTGGACTCGCGCAACCGTTACCCTTCGTGGGTTGAAGTCTCCATCAACGTGGATGTAGGATATCACCACCTATCTGAACCACGGGAAAAACATCCGTGTCTCCAATTGCGTTTGAATTCTCCAAACCCTTCCCTTTACATTCTTGCAAGTTGCATGCTTTACTTTCCACTGCCAATATACTCTTTGCATGCTTGCTTGAATTGTGTGATGATTGCTTGACTTGCCCTACAATAGCTAAAATCTGCCAAGAACTAAAATTGGGAAAAGGTTAAGTTTTTATTTGGTCAAGTAGTCTAATCACCCCCCCTCTAGACATACTTTCGATCCTACAAGTGGTATCAGAGCTTTGGTCTCCATTTGCTTTGATCTCCATAGCTTTTGGTGTTCATAGCCTTGGTTTCACAACCTAGGAGAGTATGGCGTCTAGCAAGGGAAATTATCACCGTAGAGGTCCTTACTTTGATGATACTAATTTTGCTAGTTGGAAGCATAAAATGAAAATGCATATTCTTGGACATAACCCCGCCGTTTGGGCTATTGTGTGTGTTGGTTTGCAAGGTGACTTCTTTGATGGGAAAGAACCAAACCGTGAAGCTACCGCGGATGAGTTGAAGATGTTGCAATACAATGCTCAAGCTGTGATATTCTCTTCAACGGATTGTGCCCCGAAGAATTCAACAAAATCAGCCGTCTTGAGAATGCAAAGGAAATTTGGGACACTTTGATTGATATGCACGAAGGTACCGACTCCGTCAAGGAATCCAAGTTGGATGTGCTTCAAAGTCAACTTGACAAGTTCAAAATGAAGGATGGTGAAGGTGTCGCTGAAATGTACTCTAGGCTTGCTCTCATCACAAATGAGATTGCCGGATTAGGAAGTGAAGAGATGACCGATAGATTCATCATCAAGAAGATTCTAAGAGCCTTGGATGGAAAATATGATACCGTGTGCACATTGATCCAAATGATGCCCAATTACAAAGATCTCAAGCCAACGGAGGTTATTGGAAGAATTGTTGCTCATGAGATGTCACTTAAGGATAAAGAGGAACTTCACAACAAATCAAGTGGTGCCTACAAAGCCTCATGTGAAGCCCCTACATCATCAAGTGAGAAACAAAACTTCAATGAAGAATTGAGCTTAATGGTGAAGAACTTCAACAAGTTCTACAAGAGTAGAAGCAAAGATAGAAGCTTCAAGTCAAGGTCCTACAATGACAAAAGATCTTCTAGTCGAGAGCGAAACTGCTACAGTTGTGGAAGACCCGGACACTATTCCAATGAGTGTACGGCTCCCTACAAGAGAAGAGAAGATTCTCCAAAAAGAAGAAGCAAAGAATCACCACCAAGAGAGAGAAGGAGTAGAGATGATCGTTATGAACGAAGATACTCACGGAGAAGCAAGGATTCGGAAAGGAAGGAAAAATCATCAAGGAGCTACACAAAACGAAGACACCAAGCTCATGTTGGTGAATGGGTATCCGGCTCTGACTCCGAGAGAAGTTATCACTCCGACTCCGAAGATACTCAAGATGAAGGTGTTGCCGGTCTAGAACTTGTGTCAACCAACTCCTACGACATATTTGACTCACCAAATGAAGGAATTGGAAGATGCTTCATGGACAAAGGTCCTAAGGTAACACACCCCGAGTATGTTGATTTCAATAGTGATGAAGATGACTTGTTAGGTAATGATTTGCTTGTTGACAACTCTAGTGATGAATACTATGATGAAAGGTCAATTAATCATGCTAATCAAGATAAAACGAATGATAATGATAAGGAGAAGATTGAGGCTCTAACTAAAGAACTAAACACTCTTAAGTTAGCTCATGAAACTATCTTCGAAGATCATCGAGAACTTTTAAGAGCTCATGAGAAATTACGCTTTGAAAAGCTCAATCTTGAGCAAGAGCATGAGTTCTTAAAAGCAATCAATTATGATCTCTGCAAGAAAAGTTCTTCTTACATTGCCAAGCATTTACTCTTATCCACTTACATGCCTCAAGTCAAGTCTAGTAACAAGAACAAGAAAGATTCTTCCTCTAGCAGTAACAATGATCATGCTAAATCCAATATTGTTGCTTCTAGTAGTTCTCTTGATTCCACTAATGATTCTCTTAGCCAAGTTACACTTGAGCAAGAAAATAGCTTATTGAAGGGAATTATAGAGAAAAGAGTGTACAAAAGCCTTGCCGGGAGTAAGCAATTCGAGGAAATTGTGCGCAAGCAAGGAATGCACCGGAAGAATCAAGGTGTTGGTTTTGAACGAAAGTTCAATGCCAATGGAGTTGAGTGGGAAGAAGATCAATAACCCAAGACAAAGTTTGTTCCTCAACAAGAGAATTATGATACTTCTTTCAAGGGGACACAAGCTCAAGATGATCTTCCACCACAAGACTACAAGCAAAAAGGCAAGGACAAGCTCCAAGAGGAAATTGATGCATTTGAAGAAGCTCCTAAGACCTTAGTCAACTGGATTCCCAAGACTACTTCAAGTTCCACTTCATCAAGTACGACTACAACTCCAAGGATTCCCATCAAGATGGCGTGGATCCAAAAGAAGAAGAACTAGAGAGTTCTTGAGGGTGACTCCGCCAACATACTTCACTCTTATCATTTTGGCAAGACCAAGTGCAATCAACTTCCACATCTTGCACTAGTTCAAGGAGTCACAAACCCTCTTGTTGGTAAGACAAGGGACAAGGTAACCTAAAAGTTTTCATGGACATCATCTTGTGTATGCATCACTCTATGTCTATGGATATCCTTGTTTGTTCCTTGTGGGACTAACCCATGTAGGTATTGAAAGTGCAATTCACTCAAATGGATAGCTCCAAGTGATCTACATCAACATTGAGCATCCACATCTTCAACATCTACATGAAGTCATCATCGACAAAACCCGAGGTTAGTTCATCCCTCTAAGGGGGGATATCACATCTAGGGGGAGCTTTACTCTAAGACTTGAGCTAAAGCAACTCTAAAGATGTGAACACAACAATGCTTTATGTAAAAGTGGTAACCCCACTTGAGCTTAAACGATGAGTATGACCTATGATCAAGTGTTCTCACTTGACTCCTAAGTTAATATACTCATATATAGATGACCTTGTCATCGCAAATTGCTTGATAGATGCTAGAATTGGTTGTGCATGCCTTGTCACAAATTTCATTTGCCATCTTATTGTGTGAGCATGCTGGTTGCATATTTTACTCATTCGAGGGCATCCACTTGTTGTTTTGATTGTTTGGTTTTATTTCCTTTTGCCAAGTGGATGGACAAGAATGCCTAAGAACCTCCTCTAGCTATCTATGCTTTTCTCGTCTCAAACTCTATTCATGCTACATCACAAAATTTGATCAAGTCAGATTCGAACCACTCTGTGTGAGGAGCGCTCGGAGTCCCTGATTCGTTATAGACTTAAACTTCCAAAACCTCTTTATGATTCTCGGTCTGACCGATACCCTACTTTCGGTCCTACCGAGATCATTAAGTTGATCTAGGTTTTCGATCTCGGTGCAACCGATTTGAACCATTCGGTCACACCGAGTTGCAACAACTGTATACAGTTTTGCATCTCGGTGCCACCGAGTTGTTCCACTCGGTCAGACCGACAGGGTCGGGCTATATATAGTCACGGGCAAAAAATTTGGAAATTTCTCCGAACCCCTTCGCCCGCGTGATAGCCTGCTCTGCCCACTTGGTCTCTGGATCGTCTCCTCGCCGCCAGCCGCCTCCAGTCGCTGCTCTCCGTCGCCGTCAATGGAAATTCAACCCCGCCGTTTCCGCCGTAGCGAGTCTCCGCCGAACTAGGGTATGGACTCGATCTTTGTGCTATTCCCCAATCTGATTCTTAGCACATTGTGATCATCATGATTCTTGCCACGTTTGTTAAACTTCTATCCAGTCAATGAACTCATAGATTAGGTTTAATTCGAAAATTTTAGGGTTAGGTTTCCGCCGAAACCATCTCGGACCCACCGAGTTGAAAAACTCGGTCCCACCGATTTGGCTTATGCCATTGCACAAGTGAGACTCAGTCTGACCGAGAATTACTTATCGGTGTGACTGATTTTGGAACTCTGTGAAACCCTAGCAGTCTCGGTGCCACCGAACTGTGACTCGGTCTGACCGAGTTTACTAGTTTAGGTGCCAAAACTGCTTCGGTATCACAGAGTTTAGAAATCGGTAGATCCGAGATGCTTTCAGTGGGAAACTAAAACTAAGTTTTTGAATTATTATTTTGCAAAAATCTCTGCATTTTGTGATGCTCATCCACTGTATCTCATCTATAACCTATTCACAGGGTCAGCAGTCAGAGTTTGCATCATGTCAGACCAAAGTGATAGCCAGAACTTGTCAGAGCAGCAAGTGCAGATGAGTGAGGGCACTAGTCCCTCAAGTTCCTCAGATGATGGCAGTAGGAGCACCCCTAGCAATCTGCCTAAAGCTGCCACAAGACAGAGAAAGAAGAGAACCTCAGACTCAGAAGATGAGGATTATGTGGCAGAAGAGGAAGCAACTTCCAAGAGAGTTGAGCCAGCACATGGCATAAAACCAGGGATGAAGATCAAAAGGCCAGCAGGTAGGCAGCCTATGCCAAAGGCCAGAGCCTCAACTCAGATTCCTGAAAAGCCTACAACCATAGAGCCAGTTTCTGCTGAAGGAAAGAAAAGGAAGGAAAGGGTCAAGAAGACCGTAGCCAGAGTGCGTGGAAAGTCTTCCATCATGGAAGAAGAGGAAGAAGAAGAGGTTGCTGCACCAGCACCTAAGGCACCCAAGCTAATGGGTGATGCTATCAGATCAGGGGCCACGCGATCAACTTGCTTCATATCTTTGACGTGCCACAGAAATTCAAAGTCATGATCCTTATGATTGAAACAATCAAGAGGACAGCAGCAGACCAGAAGAGGAGCTGTGGATATGCCCCACAGATTTAGGAGCTCATCAACTCTAAGATGGGCACGAGCATATACTTATTGGACAAGAAACACTTGCCCATCCGTCCAGATTTTGAAGATAATCAAGTTGTCATGAATGAGAATGAACCATCATCTGCACAAGCACAAGCAAAGAAGGAGAAGGCAAGGAAGGAGAAAGCTGCCAAGCTGCCAAGTCAAGAGGAGGCATCTGAGTATTTCATGAAAACCAAACAAGAGCAGCTTGGTTACTTGATTTCATCCACACTGAGGATTGAGCAAGGACTGGCCACCCTCACTCAGAATCAGCAGAGCTTAGAGAGGATCATGGAACAAAAGTTCTATGACTTGGATGTCAAAGTAACAGAGATTCAGTCTGCAGTGGAACAACTTCAGGATGACATGCAGGAGAGGAGAGGCAAGACTACAACTGATGCATTTGCCAGAGTGCCAAGAGCTCAGAGATCACATGCAGTGCCAGTTGCGGACACCAGAGCCACCACTTCTGCACCAGCTACAGCCTCAGTTCCACCAGCTCCAGCATCTACTTCAGCCTCAACTCCAACCACGTCTACAGAAGGCTTCGTCCTTGGAGTGCTCCGGACTCCACCACCACCTGCAAATCAAGCCTGAGTGTCGACTTAGCACTATGCATTTTCTAGGAACTTTTTGGTAACTTGTTGCCAAAGGGGGATAAAATGTATAGATCATAGGCTTCGAGAGAGAGTGTTGCTTTTATTCTCTCTTGTTTTATTTGGTGGTTTTCCGAACTTTGTTTGCTTTTGTGTGAGATACTATGTCATTGCTCGTGAGACATTGATGATCATGTGTTTGATCATAAGCTACACTTAATGTTTGCTTAATATTATCATCTTATCTATCTTATGTGATCATTCACTATTCTTGGTGATGAGTGCATGTATTTCATTCTTATCATTTTACGCGCTCCACCAAGATGTATGTGACATGGAAGAGTAACCCATGACTCCAACTCTTTGTGCATTTGCAGTCCAAAGAAAATTTTAAATATGCACAAATTTAGGGGGAGCTCTTACTTGTCACATACTTCTCAAAGCGACGATATATTTCATGCTTATTATCATTTGTCGAAGCTTTGATCTATATGTTGTCATCAATTACCAAAAAGGGGGAGATTGAAAGTGCAACTATACCTAGGTGGTTTTGGTAATTCATAACAACATATAGCTCATTGAGCTAATGCTATTCCAAGATGACTATTTCAGGAAAGCTCAATGATTGGCATGGCATGGATGTGAAAGTGGAACCCTCAAAATGCTAAGGACAAAGGATTGGCTCAAGCTCAAAAGCTCAAGACTATTCATTTTATATTTTAGTGATCCAAGATCACATTGAGTCTTTAGGAAAAGCCAATACTATCAAGGAGGGATGAGGTGTTGCTTAATGAGCCTCTTGCTTCATGTGCTTAGTGATATGCTCCAAAACCCTCAACTACTTTCCCATATCCACATATGACCTAAACCCTAAGCCAAACTCGGTCCTACCGATTCTTTCTATCCGGCGCCACCGAGTTTCACTTGTCATAAGCCACTGCCAAACCCTAGCAATTCGGTTCTACCGATAGGGATCTCGGTCTCACCGAGATGGGATTGCAAACTCTCTGTTTCCCTTTCGTAACTTTTCGGTGTCACCGAAAGAGCGAATCGGTCCCACCGAGATTGCAGTGTAAACTCTATGTTTCCTTTTTGTAAGTTTTCGGTCTCACCGAAAGAGCAAATCGGTCCCACCGAGTTTACCTGACCAACTCTCTGGTTAGCTTATTACCAAACTCGGTCTCACCGAGTTTGTGTAATCGGTCTCACCGAGATTACGTTATGCCCAAACCCTAACCATATCGGTCATACCGAGTTGCATGTCAGTCCCACCGAAAATCTCTAACGGTCACTAGGTTTACCTTTTCGGTCCGACCGAGTTTGTTGATTCGGTCCCACCGAGATTGGAAAACTGTGTGTAACGGTTGGATTTTGTGTGGAGGCTATATATACCCCTCCACCTCCTCTTCATTCATGGAGAGAGCCATCAGAACACATACACAATTCCAACTCATATGTTCTGAGAGAGAACCACCTACTCATGTGTTGAGACCAAGATATTCCACTCCTACCATATGAATCTTGATCTCTAGCCTTCCCCAAGTTTCTTTCCACTCAAATCTTCTTTCCACAAAATCCAAATCCTATGAGAGAGAGTTGAGTGTTGGGGATACTATCATTTGAAGCACAAGAGCAAGGAGTTCATCATCAACACACCATTTGTTACTTCTTGGAGAGTGGTGTCTCCTAGATTGGCTAGGTGTCACTTGGGAGCCTCCGACAAGATTGTGGAGTTGAAACAAGGAGTTTGTAAGGGCAGGGAGATCGCCTACTTCGTGAAGATCTACCGCTAGTGAGGCAAGTCCTTCGTGGACGATGGCCATGGTGGGATAGACAAGGTTGCTTCTTCGTGGACCCTTCGTGGGTGGTTGCTTCTTCGTGGACCCTTCGTGGGTGGAGCCCTCCGTGGACTCGCGCAACCATTACCCTTCGTGGGTGGAGCCCTCCGTGGACTCACGCAACCGTTACCCTTCGTGGGTTGAAGTCTCCATCAACGTGGATGTAGGATATCACCACCTATCTGAACCACGGGAAAAACATCCGTGTCTCCAATTGCGTTTGAATTCTCCAAACCCTTCCCTTTACATTCTTGCAAGTTGCATGCTTTACTTTCCACTGCCAATATACTCTTTGCATGCTTGCTTGAATTGTGTGATGATTGCTTGACTTGCCCTACAATAGCTAAAATCTGCCAAGAACTAAAATTGGGAAAAGGTTAAGTTTTTATTTGGTCAAGTAGTCTAATCACCCCCCTC
This sequence comes from Triticum urartu, assembly GCF_056163025.1. Taxonomy (NCBI): domain Eukaryota; kingdom Viridiplantae; phylum Streptophyta; class Magnoliopsida; order Poales; family Poaceae; genus Triticum; species Triticum urartu. The sequence goes on from NC_141875.1 coordinate 619,525,574, forward strand.
TAGACATACTTTCGATCCTACAAAGCTGAAGGTAGCCATCGCCCTCGCGCGTCACCAACGTGATCTCGACAACGCGGAGGCTGAATCGTCGCTGGTGGCTTCGCGGGAGGCCTGGTCCCAGGACGCCGAGGAGGCTCGGGAAGCAGACCGACGGCGCAAAGATGCGGAGGAGCGCGCATGGGAGCTTCGAGCCTAGAGCAACTCCCTAGAGCAGCAAGTGGAACTGCGCCAGGCGGCCCTTGAGTCGATGCAGGGGGCCTCCGTTGACCGGGCAGAGTTTCTAAAGCGCGAGGAGGCGCTGACGCTGGAGGCCGCCGAGTGCAACCTTGACCTTGAGCGGTTGGAGACGAGGGAGCGCCTGGTGGCCCAGGTGGAGGACGACGTTGCTGCGCGCGAAGCCCAGGTCCAGGAAGAGGTCGACCGCCGCATGGCGGAAGCTCGCTCGGCCTTCGAGCGCGAATACAAAGCGAGGTTGGGGCTGATCAGGGCCGAGGCTGAGGGCAGGACCGCGGCCCTCAGGGCCAAACTGGCTGAAGTGACGCAGTGTGCGGACTCCTCCGCAGCCGCCCTTGGCACAGCACAGGCAGAGCTGGCCTCTTCCCGGGCTGAGCTGCTTCTTCTCCAACAGAGGGTTGATGACGCCGAGGCCATCGCATAGAGGAACGAGGACGAGATCCGTCAGCGGAGGGTTCTGGAGCATGAGCATGCTCCCATGCTTCGAACGCCCAGGGAAAGGGCCAGCTCACCTTTGGGCAACATTTGCGAGGCTGCCGGTAAGGAGCCGCATGAGGACAGCTACGCCGGCAACCTTCAGTTTTTCACCGACGTGGTGACGCTTCTGGAGAACCGCTCCGAGAGGTCCCGTTGGCTTGTTGAGGAGGGGAGCTGAGCCTTGCTCGGGCGCGCCTTCTCCCGTGTCTTCAGCTGTCTGCAGGGAAGGGACCCCCACTTCAATTTCGACGCTGCCACCGCACCCGTGCCCATAGCCGTCCGGGGCGACCAGGCGCAATGGGTGGAGGACAACGTGGACGCCCTTGTCGGGGCCTTTGCGTCAGATGATGACGGCGTGATCGTGGCCGCCGATGAAGGCAGCGCTTTGGACGTACCTGGCGCTGACGGAGATGCTGGCGGTGGCGACGTCGGCATCAACGACGCCAGTGACGCTTCCACGGGTGCCCCAGAAGACGCGGTGAGTGATATGTCCGACTGACCGTATGTCACTGCTGTTTATCCTGCACGAAGAAGGTTCGGGCTCAGCCCTGAAGAATGTAAGAGCATTTTGGGAGGGGAGGCCCCTCATGTAAAGGTTTGCGATCAGCACCCTGGTAAACATAACGCTGCGTGTGAGCTTAGCCGCTAGCTCATTGATGGTTCAGCTGATTTGTTTACCTTTCGACCCTGACGAGTCCTGAGCGGGCCTGCGGGGGGCCTCCGCGCCTCGGGTGTCCTCTGATTAACCTGTTGATCCTGCGATGAGAACCTCCGGAGAGGGTGCGGCGACAGCGGTCCCGGCTATAGACGTGCCTGGCCCGGCCCGGCTCGCGAGGGGCTCGTGAGGGGGGCAGCCGATGCTAACTTTGGACGTAAAGCCGAAACCAGAAAACGAGAGATTGCTCGAATGAGACTAAACACTCCTTCCCCAAACGCACGCAAGTCTCGAACTCAAATCCAACTTAAATCCAAACCAAAGAACCTTGTCAACAAGGAAGAAGCAAAAAGCAAAAGGCCGCGTCCGGCACCTAGTCTAGTCTTCGACGTCTTCTCACCAGCGCGGAGCTAAGTGCTGCCACTGGGCGTGGGCGGGAGCCCCCGAGGCCCGAGGGAGGCTCTCCGGAGACTCCGGGGCGTGTACAGCCCCACTCATTATTACGTGAGAGTGTCACGGGCGGCGAGCTTCACAGGAACTGGGCCTTCTTCACAAGTACCAGCCTTGCTTCATATCGCCAGACGAGGGCCCCGCCTTGCACCTCGCTCTACCACCATTGACGGTGACCGAAAACCAAGGATGACGCCAATGGGGTAGAGCGGTCGCCAGCGGTTCCCCCGACGACCATGGGTCCTCTGCCGGGGGCGGGCCTTGGGGCACCTCCCCGGCAGAGGGCCTACCTCCTGAGAGCGCCTTGCTCCGACCGCCGCGGGGGCGAACCCGGATCTCGGCCCCTCTCCTGCAGCCCCTGCGCCCTCCTCCTGAGGGATAGGAGGCTGCAGCACTAGGGCAGCCATCTGCTGCGGTGACCTGTACCTCCAGCAACCCATGGTTAGCATAAGCTTGCACCTGAGGGATGAGTGGTACCCGATAGTTGCTACTGCCGGTGCGGTTGTCGAGGCGCTCTTGGGGTTCCTGAAAGAGCTCAGCTTCTGGCACCTCCTCGCCCCAGCCTAGCCCGAGGAATGAGCCATGATCTTCTTCTAGTGTGCACCCCTGATCCACCATGCGGGGCACATAAGCTTCTGGGGCTTACGCCCCGTGGGCCTCGCCGTAGCGCCCCGCATGCCACGCAGTCTGGCTTGGAGCGCCGTCTTGGGGGTGATGGCACGGCGGCTCGCCGAAGCTGAAGGCCGTGGCGTTCACCCCTTCGCTGGCCAGAGAAGGGGCCGGCGTGACTTGTCGCCCGGTGCCGACAGAGGTGTTGGCGCTGGACAGGCCCTGGAGTCCGCTTGAAGTTGCGTGAGCACGTATAATGCCACCGTACAACCCGCCCTGGATCTGGGGTGGCAGCTGGACGCAGAAAGGGGGTGCTCCTGAGGCGGCGGCGTCTAGGAGCTCGGCCACTCGCTCCAACAACACGTCGCGGCCGCCCTCCAGCAACCGACACCGTAGCATCTCTCGGGCCACCGTGAGCGCAGCCCTGGAGTTCGCCTGCTCCCGTCAGGTGTACGACGCTTTGGCCACGGCGTGGTTTGAGGCCCTTGCTGCGGCCCGCACCTGCCGTGGTGTGAGGGCAGGCAGCGTATGGCCGCCTCGCCCACGCCCCGCAGCGCCCTGCAGAGCGCGGGCTACCTGAGGCGCAAGGTTGAGGTCGCCCTGAGCCGGCGACATGGCGTGGGCGGGCCACGCCGCCCAGCGGTCGGCGTTGGCAGCCGGGTCGCTTGACATCTGAACGGCGAGGCGACGGAACACGATGCGGAGGAAGAAGGATTCCGGCGCACCCCTACCTGGCGCGCCAAATGTCGGATTTCGGGTTCCGGCACACCCTTAAGGTTCGAACTCTGGGGTGCGCGCGGAGATCTCCCCCCTACCGATCTACATCCGATCTCCCCGTGTGATCTAATCTAGAAACGACGAACAACACAAGGGACACAAGATTTATACTGGTTCGGGCCACCGTTGTGGTGTAATACCCTACTCCAGTGTGTGGTGTGGTGGATTGCCTCAGGGGCTGATGATGAATAGTACAGGGGAAGAACATCCTCGCGAGAGGTGTTCTTGAACTGATGCGATGAACTGTTTGGGTGAGTTCGATCGCCTCTCTCTCTCTTTTCTAGGGCTCTATCCGATCTAATCAGATGCCTCTACTCTGTGGTGGCTAGCTCTATTTATAGAGGCCCTGGTCCTCTCCCCAAATAATGAGCGGGAAGGGCGCTAACAATTGGCCATTTTGGAGGGGAACATCTAGTACAAGTTATCCTGACCAAAGGTGGTCTTCGGCTGCCAAAAGCACTGGTGATGACGCCGTCTTGGGCTCCACGGTGACCTCCGTCCTATCGCTCTGCTGGTCTTGGTCTCGTTGCACCAGAATGGTAACCTTTGCCCAATGCCTTGGCCTGTGCTTGCTCCCTTTGCACCGAAGGGGAAACAAGGACACTGCGCAGGCCGGCGCCCGCCTGGTCTTGATCGTCATGGCTTGCTTCATGGGCTCCTCGCGAGGTGCCCCTGCCTTGATCTCTCTGCCTCCTCGCGAGCCTGCCTGATGAGGCCGCCCCTGGGGAAGCTTCCTGTCGTCCCCCCCGCGAGGCTTGGCCCCTCGCGAGGGTCTTGAGCTTGAGCTGATGAAGCTGGGCCGCGCTGGTCCCCCACTCAAGCCATGCCACAGGCCGCAGGCAGGCAAGTCTGGGGCCCCCCATTCCCAGAACGCCGACAGAGGCAACTATAACCGCAATGTCAGCTCTTGCTGTAGTGGGTCAGTACCTGTCCACTAATAGTGCCAAAAGCACGTTCCTGCGTAGTACTGGGCTGGTTGTTAAGGCAATATTATCCAAACTGCCTCATGATCAAGATATGCAAGCTCAAAGCAGTGTCGTATCTGCGCTCCAGACACAAGTACATTCCCTAACAGAGACCCTTTGTGAAACAAGGAGAAACATTGCTCAATGTCGTCAAGATATGCATGGTTTTGAAACCAGATTATCAGACATTTGCTATGTTGTTCAAGAGCCTAGGGGAAATGAAGGCGAGGGTTATGGTGCTCCATCGGACAATACATCATGAAAACGTTACAGTCAGGTCAAATGAACTAAGCTTCTGAACTTTTGGTTGTGCATTTATCTGCTAGACTGTTAAGTTTTATGCCAACCTTCCTTTTGTTATATAGTTGTAATTTGTTTTGGTGCGATACAAAATTTATTCTTAACATGCAGCCACCGGCTGAAGAAAACAGCAAGCCATTTTTGTATAGTGTAGGGTGTTCCCTATATTTGCACTGGTGGCGATCTTTGATGCCGAGTGGATGTAATCTGTGCAATCGCCTTAATAGCCTAGCGTTAGTTTCAGCCTTATTTATTTCCTAGTCTTCTTTTTCCTTGGTTTGCTAGTGGCCGCAACTACCATGGGCCATATACGGGCTGTAGGATCCATGGGTCTCCTACGGGCCGTCGATAAATGGGCCTGTAATCGGTGGGCCTCGGGCCGTCAGATAAATGGGTCTACATGGGCCGTAATCGGGCGTAATTGGTATCGGCCCAACATGGTAACAGGCCGTAGGACAGCAAAGGCTTAATTCTGTCACAGGCGGGTCGTTAATGGCCAGAATATAGGACGGGCTGGAAATGGCGCAACGGGTTAACAGGCCAGAAACGGGCCGACTCTTGCCATGGGCCGAATTTGGCCCATTAGGGTAACGGGCCAGTAACGGGCCGACTCTTGCCATGGGCCGAATTTGGCCCATTAGGGGAACAGGCCAGTAACGGTCCAACTCTTGCCATGGGCCGAATTTGTTCCATTAGGAGAACAGGCCAGTAACGGGCCGGAAGTAATCGAGGGCCGGAAAGGAGCCCAAGAACGTATGGGCCGTCAATAGGCCAAAAGCTAACACGGGCTGGAAACGGCCCATGTAAATCATGGGCCGTTAACGGGTATAAAGAAAATTGCTGTTCATTATGGGCTAGAGTCACCGTGGGCCTGTAAAGGGCCGAAAGATACGAAGGCCTCATATGGGCCGAAATACGTCGTGGGCCATACATGGGCCAAAAGTGAAATGGGCTGGTATTATATTCGACGGCCCACATGACATTGTTGGGCCAATTTCCTTTAGGGCCTAACGGGTCGTGAGTTAACGGGCCGTAAAATGGGCTATTTGCGAAGAGACCGTTAACAGGCTTTTCATGGGCCAGCCCGTTAACTTTTGACCAAGTCAAAAGGGCCGGCTTTGTAAGCTAAATGGGCTACTGTTGGGTCGAGCCACGTGTCGACATATCATAAGAGCCTATCTGACCCACTGATGAGCTGACACGTGTTTCGTCCGGCTAATAAGAATTTTACATGTGGAAATTTCCCATTGGTCGGGGCTGTTAACGGGTTATCGGATCCAAACCCGACCCGATAGCTTAACGGGGTTCCGTTACGGTGGATGCCACGTGTCGGTCACCCTTGACGAAAGCACTTCTGTGACGCGCAATTTATTGTCATGGAAGTGGACACTTCCGTGATGATAATTTTGGTAATGTCATGGAACACTTCTACGACAGCACAGGTATGACTATCTTGATTCTGTCATAAATTTGTCATGGATGTACATGCATGACAAAAACGCGACCTACTGTGACAAACACGTATCATCACGGAAGTGTATTTTTTTGTAGTGTTCCTATTTGGAGTCAAGTGTTGTCGAAGTGTGAGTCGGAGCAACATTGGGATCGGTCGGGTGAATATGAATCGGCTTCGTTTCACCAGACAACTGAAATGCAGAGTCTGTGGCAGGCTTCTTGGCTCATAGCAAATCACTCGGATCTGCATTTTTCTGATACTCTTGCAATTCTACTACTGCCATTTGTGCATCGGCGATCTTTGAGCCCTTTTGAAAGCACTCTTCCGCCTTCTGCCGATTGCCAGTGATAGTGATCACTCCTCTGGGACCAGGCATCTTCAGTTTGAGGTACACGTAACATGGTCGAGCCATAAAACATGCATAAGTAGGCCTACCCAGAATAGTGTGATAAGCACTTTGGAAATCCACGAGTTCAAACGTCAACTTTTTCTTGCGGTAATTTTTGGAATCTCCAAAAACCACGTCAAGGGTGATCTGGCCGAGTGATTCAGCCTTCTTGCTAGGTATGACGCCATGGAAACTCATATTGCTTTCATTGAGCTTGGACATCGGAATGCCCATTCCCTTCAAGGTCTCTGCATACAAGATATTTAGGCCACTACCACCATCCATCAGCACTTTAGTCAGTCAAGTGCCTTCAACAACTGGGTCGACCACCAGCGCTTGCCTCCCAGGGGTGGCTATACATGCTGGGTGGTCAGACTGGTCGAATGTGATGGCAGTCTAGGACCACTTTAGATAACTAGGTGTCGCCAGAGCAACCATATTCACCTCTCTGTTTATAACTTTCAATCGACTTTTGCTTTCAACATCAGGAAAAATCATCAGAGTGGAATTGACGTTGGGAAAACCATCATCTTCTTCTTTATCCTCACCCTTGTCCGACTCCTTTTCCTTCTCCTTGGGCTGTTTCTCTTGGAACTGTTGAATCAGGAGCCGACATTGTCGAGTGGTGTGTTTGGGGTAAATCATGTTACCCTCCTCATCTTTCTTGGTATGAATTTGACAGCGTAAATCCAACACTTCATTTTCATCTTGATCTTTCACTTTCCTGGGATTCCACGGCCCTTTGGGCTTCCCCTTGAACTTTCCTTGAGTCCTGACTAAGGCTTCACCAGGAGCAACTGGCTCGGCCTTACGCTTCTGCTTCTGACTGGAGTTCCCTCCTCCGGTTTCGTGGGCGACTGTTTTGTGCTTGCCACTCCGGAGCCGATCCTCCTCTTCACCATTAGCATACTTGGTGACAATTTCCATCATCCGACTCAGAGACATATCCCCAGTCCGACAGAACTTCAGGTTCAATTCTCGATACTTGACACCTTCCTTGAAGGCACAAACTTCTTGCTGATCTGACACATTCTCCACCGTGTGGTGCAACGTGATCCATCTCTGGATATGATCTCTCAAGGTTTCATTCGGTTTCTGAACATAGGACTGCAACTCTATTAACCCTGCTGGTCGTTTGCATGTACCTTTAAAGGTCCTAACAAACACTCGGGCGAGTTCCTCCCAACTATATATGCTGACCAGTGCTAACTGATTCAACCATGCTCTAGCCGAGCCTTCCAACATCAAAGGAAGGTGCTTCATGGCCACTTCATCATTGCCGCCACCAATCTGAACAGCCACTCGGTAGTCCTCAAGCCAAGTGTCAGCCTTGGACTCACCAATGAACTTGCTGACTCCAGTCGCCAACTTGAAGTTGGGAGGAATCACTGCAGCCCTGATGGCTCTGCTGAAACACTCGGGACTTGAAACATGCACTCTGTTGCCAATCGGGTAATCTCTGTCATGGCCTTCTCCGTGCCCTCTGTTCTTGTCAACCAGACCTTGAACAGGAATAGATCTCGCATCAAAGCCCGGCTCCCGGGGGTCGACTGGAATCCTTCGCCCACCACTGTGAGGGCGTCTGTCATCGTGCTGCCGAGGCACGTATGACCCACTCCTTGGGGGAGGCGTGGGCACTCGACGATGATAATTATGGTCGAGTCGGTGATCATACTGCTCACGGTTTCTGTACTGCTCTCATCGGTCTCCACGTCCCTCATGCCTCGGGGGCGATCTTGGGCTGTGAGCCGACTGGACTGTGTCTACTACAATGGATCTACTATGGATCCTATTCCGCGACTGAGATACTGCTGTGTTTTGTTCTCCCGCTGCCCGGAGTAAAGCCCTGATCTGCATCAAACCTCTGCCAGCTTCTGACTGGGAGGGCTGAATCGACTCTACTATTCGGGATGCAGCTGTGAGATTCTGAATCGGGGTTCGGTATACCTGAGTTGGAGGCGGAAAAAGTTGTCATCGACTGGACTCAGGAATCCGCTGCCGAGCACGCTCGTCGAGTGCGTGCTGGAGATTCTCCAGTCAAGTGTGCTCAGCCAAGTTGGCCAAGCGCGCCTCCTCTAAGGCCCGGGCCTCGGGAGTTTGTCCAACGATAGGAGTGTGAAGCACATCCATGTTACGGCGACGAAGTTCCTCCCTCTGCTGCGAAGAGAGGGGCTTGGGGTGGTATTCCTCGTGGACGTGCGACGGATAGTCTCCGCCATCGTCACCATCGTCACGGGGGAAGCCAAGAGGACTGCGCGGTCCATTAACCATCAGGACTTCTGCCGCGGGGTCGCTGCTGTCGCACTTGGATGTAGTCTCGATGGAGCCAGTCGACAGGTCGAACATGCCGTAGAGAGTTTCATCGGGCTCGATTGCCGCGACTTGCAGGGTGGCCGACTGGCGAGACACCGCGTGCCTCACCCACCGCTGGAGCCGCGACCGACCGGAACGCTTGCGCTGGCGGGCAGCAGGGAGCGCGGACGCCACAGGAGCTGACCAATACTGAGTCGATGGCTGCCGTAGAAGGACGCCGCGGACGCACGCGCGAAAGTGCGTTGCCCCGCGGACGGGGAGCGCCTCGACGTCGAGTGGAACCTCTTGGAGCCAAGTGGAGTCGTCGGCGATGAACACGAACGCGCCGAGATGGATCTCGCGGCCCTCGGCCAATCCTCCGCCAGAAACCATGATGATGGTGATCGAAAAAATTGCAACTTCTCCAATAAGTCGCTAAGACACCTGCCCCATGGTGGGCGCCAACTGTCGTGGTACTAAGACTGACAGTAGAATAAGGGGGGTAGTATGGAGAGGCAAGATCCTAGCTATGGCGAAGTTGTACACACTAGTTTTACGAGTTCAGGCCCTTCTCAGAAGAAGTAACAGCCCTATGTCTTGGAGTCCGGAGGCGGTCAACTGGATTATATGTATGTGTCTTTACAGGAATGCGAACCCTTGTGCATGTGGAGGGGGGTGGCTTATATAGAGTGCGCCAGGACCCCATCACGTTACAAGGGATTTAAGGTACATCAAGAGAGGGGCGTTACTGGTAACGCTAGTAATAAAGAGACATAATGACCATTAAAGCTATGATGTAATGTCCGACTGTTGCAATGCAAAGTGGCTTTAGGTGTTCTGGTGGTCGAGTGATGGTCTCCATGGTCGAGTTACTTCAAGTCTTCTGAGTGGAATGCTTCAAGGTTGAGTGGATGGTGACTCCTCTTCGAATGCTTCTGGTTTTAGGGTGATGACCTTGTGAAGGGTATCTAGGTCAGGCATATGACCCCTACCCTAGGTACATAGCTTCATCAGCGCCCCCCTCCTTCCTTCTCCCCTCTTCCTCCTTCTCTTCCTTCTCCTAGTTGGAATAGGAAAGGGGGGGGGGCGAATCCTACTTGGACCGGGAGTCCAAGTAGGACTCCCCCCATTGGCGCACCCCCTCTAGGGCCGGCCTCCTCTTCCTCCCTCCTTTATATACATGGGCAGGGGCACCTCAAAGGCACTCAAAGATTTGTCTTAGCCGTGTGCGGTGCCCCCCTCCACAGTTACACACCTCAGTCATATCGTCGTAGTGCTTAGGCGAAGCCGTGCGCCGGTAACTTCATCATCACCGTCACCACGCCGTCGTGCTGATGAAACTCTCGCTCGGCCTTAGCTGGATCAAGAGTATGACAAACGTCACTGAGCTGAACATGTGCAGATCGCGGAGGTGCTATGCTTTCGTACTTGATCGGTTTGATCGCGAAGACGTTCGACTACAGCAACTACGTTACTTAACGCTTCTGATTTCGGTCTACAAGGGTACGTGGACACACTCTCCCGCTCGTTGATATGCATCACATAGATAGATCTTGCGTGATAGTAGGTAAATTTTTTGAAATAATGCGTTCACCAATAGTGGCATCCGAGCCAGGTCTATGCATAGATGTTATTTGCACGAGTAGAACACAAAGAGTTGTGGGCGATAGTAGTCATACTGCTTACCAGCATGTCATACTTTGATTCGGCGGTATAGTTGGATGAAGCGGCCCAGACCGACATTACATGACCACGTTCATGAGACTGGTTCTACCGCCATGCTTCACACACAGGTGGCTAGTGGGTGTCTATTTCTCCAACTTTAGTTGCATTGAGTGTGACTACGCCCGGTCCTTGTTGAAGGTTAAAATAGCACACTTGATGAAAAATCGTTGTGGTTTTGATACGTAGGTAAGAACGGTTCTTGCTAAGCCCGTAGCAGCCACGTAAAACTTGAAACAACAAAGTAGAGGACATCTAACTTGTTTTTGCAGGGCTTGTTGTGATGTGATATGGTCAAGACTTGATGATATATAAATTGTTGTATGAGATGATCATGTTTTGTAAAAAGTATCGGCAACTGGCAGGAGCCTTATGGTTGTCGCTTTATTGTATGAAACGCAATCGCCATGTAATTGCTTTACTTTATCACTAAGCGGTAGTGAGGGAGTCCTGGATTAGGGGGTGTCCGGACAACCGGACTATAACCTTTGGCCGGACTGTTGGACTATGAAGATACAAGATTGAAGACTTCGTCCCGTGTCCGGATGGGACTTTCCTTGGCGTGGAAGGCAAGCTTGGCAATACAGATATGTAGATCTCCTTCCTTGTAACCGACTCTGTGTAACCCTAGCCCCCTCCGGTGTCTATATAAACCGGAGGGTTTAGTCTGTAGGACACAACAACAACAATCATACCATAGGCTAGCTTCTAGGGTTTATCCTCTTGGATCTCATGGTAGATCTACTCTTGTACTACCCATATCATCAATATTAATCAAGCAGGAGTAGGGTTTTACCTCCATCGAGAGGGCCCGAACCTGGGTAAAAACATCGTGTCCTTTGTCTCTTGTTACCATCCGCCTAGACGCACAATTCAGGACCCCCTACCCGAGATCCGCCGGTTTTGACACCGACATTGGTGCTTTCATTGAGAGTTCCTCTGTGTCGTCGTCGTCAGGCTTGATGGCTCCTTCGATCATCGTTAGCAATGTAGTCCAGGGTGAGACTTTTCTCCCCGGACAGATTTTTGTATTCGGTGGCTTTGCAATTGAGCCATCTGGAGCAGATTGAAAGCTATGCCCCTGGCCATCAGGTCAGGTTTGGAAGCTTAAACTACACGGCCGATATCTGCGGAGACTTGATCTTAGACAGATTCGAGCCCCTGCCGAGTGCGCCGCACTGTCACAATGGGCATGATTTAGCTCTGCCACCGAACAGTGTCCTGGAGACCGCACCTGCAGCCGCTCCGACCTTTAATTCGGAGCCAACTGCGCCATCCGAGGGCGGGTGGTTAGACCCCGCCGCAGAGGCAGCAGCCTCAACGGAGATTGAACCAAACATCAACCTTATCCTTCGCGAGGCCCGTGACTCCACATTGCCGGACTCTCCTCTGAACTCTGAACCATCCGCGCCCCTGCCAATCGAATCCGATTGGGCGCCGATCATGGAGTTCACTACCGCGGATATCTTTCAGCACTCGCCCTTCGGTGACATACTGAATTCACTAAGGTCTCTCTCTTTGTCAGGAGCAGGAGAGTCCTAGACGGATCATGTCGGGGGTTGGGTACGACATATGCCAAGGGATGGCTTATCATGGTGGGGGCGAGTAGAACATCACCGGTGCCTGGAAGAGGGAGAGGCGTAGGCATGCACGCCGGCGAATCTTACCCAGCTTCAGGGCTCTCCGAGGAGATAACACCCCTACTGCTACTCTGCGAGGTCTCCGCGTGATCACTATGGCAAAGTGTATACAAGGTTGCTCCTTGAGCTGTTTCCTGGAGGTAAGAGAAGGCAAGGCTAGCTCTCTCCTTCCTATATTCTCTGGTCTAGTGCTAATAGAATCGAACCCTTTGCATGGGTGCCCTGGGGGTTTATATAGGCCTACCCCCCGGGGTACAATGGTAATCCGGCTGGGCACGGGTCCCAGCCGTCTGTCTCTCAGGCCGCCGTCTTCTCCGCCGACTACTGGGGCCCGCCGACTGGTGGGGCCCGCCGAACGGCCCGGTACGGAGCCGTCAGGCCTTGTCCGCCGCGGGCAGGTCTTGCCGGCTGCGGATTACTCTATCCATGCTTCTAATGACGCAGGCTTGGTCATGGGGTCATGGCAACAGTGCCGCCGCCTGACGGGCGATCACTGTTGCCACTCCCCGTCTTGTCTGGTTAATGGCGTGCGGGGCCCGTGGGAGGTGCCGGCCGACTCCTGGAGGCCGACTCCCACTGGATCCGTCTTGTGGCACTCTCGCCTTCTTCTGTGCCCCCGCGGACCGGCGGGGCCTACCGTCTTTGGGTCGTACAGGCAGGCCGACGTGGGCACAGGGGTCGCCCACTAGGGCTGATATCAGGGCTGGCATGGCAACAGTGCCGCGCCGGAGGGAGATCTCTGTTGGTACGACGTACTGTGGCCACGCCCGCCCTTGGTAATCGGGGTGGATGCAGGCCGTACGGCGGCCATTCCCCGTCCCGTCCCTTCTTACGAAGGCAGAGGGTGGTTGGAGTTGCGGGCCGACTCCCCATAGCCGGCTTCTCTGGAAGCCGCCAGTTAGGAGTCGGCTCATCTGAAGTCATCCCTGGGACTTGGCCGTGAGTGGGTAGTCGGCAGCGCCGCTGCCGACTCCCAGAGGCGGCTCTCCATCCTGGGGTTCCTGAGGGGCGTAGCCTTCCCTGATGTCTTGAAAGGTTCTAGGCTTCGGGTTAGCCTACCCGTGGCCCATTACTCCGACAGATCATGACCGGCAGGATTGGGATGCGGACGACGAAGAAATTCGACGCCCACCCACCACCCACTTCATAGCCACTGTCGATGACTTGACCGACATCCTCGACTTCGACTCCGAAGGCATCGACGGTAATGGACGATGATGCAGGAGACGAACAGGAACCAGCGCCTATAGGGCACTGGAAAGCCACCTCTTCATATGATATATATATGGTGGACACACCCAAAGAGGGCAATGGCGACGGAACAGCAGGGGATGACCCCTCCAAGAAGCAACCTAAGCGCCGGCGTCAGTGGCGCCGCTCTAAGTCCTGTCAAAGCAAAAATGGTGACACAGGCATAGGAGATAATACCCCGGACAGTGCCGAAGACAACTCCCTCCAGCAAGATTCAGCGCAGGAGGATGGAGAAGCCAGCCCTCCTGAGAGAGCGGCAAATAGAGAGGTAGAGGATGATAATTACATACCTCCCTCCGAAGACGAGGCAAGCCTCGACGACGACGAATTTGTCGTGCTTGAGGATCCCGTCGAGCAAGAGCGCTTCTAGCGCAGGCTTATAGCCACAGCGAGTAGCCTTAATAAAAAGCAGCAGCAGCTTAGAGTTGATCAAGACTTGATAGCCGACAGATGGGCTGAAGTCCTTGCGGCCAAGAAATACGAACTCGAACGCCCCTACAAGAGCTACCCAAAGCGCAGGTTGATACCCCGATTAGAGGAGGAAGCATCTCAACCCACATCTCCAGCGGCTGACCGGCCACCTCGCGGCCGCGACAGAGAGGCTTCTCGGCCCACAACTCAAGCCGCACCCCGGCGTCACTCAAAAAACACTAAGGCACGGGGAAATGTGTTAGACCTGCGAGATGTATTGGAGGACAAATCAAGGCAAACAAGATCGATCTATGGATCGCGTGGGCGCCCCACGACACGAGACGATAACCATCACGCCGGATATAGTAAAAGTAAATCCGGCCGGGCCAAACACAATAGACAAAACTCATTCGAGCTGCATCGTGATATAGCCCAGTACAGAGGCGCCGCACACCCGCTATGCTTCACAGATGAAGTTATGGATCATCAAATCCCAGAGGGTTTCAAACCCGTGAATATTGAATCATACGATGGTATGACAGATCTTGCGGTATGGATTGAGGACTATCTCCTTCATATCCACATGGCCCGTGGCGACGATCTACACGCCATCAAATACCTCCCACTCAAGCTTAAAGGACCACCTCGGCATTGGCTCAACAGCTTGCCAGCAAAATCCATTGGGTGTTGGGAAGACCTGGAAGCCGCATTCCTTGACAACTTCCAGGGCACCTATGTGCGACCACCAGACGCCGATGACCTGAGCCACATAATTCAGCAGCCAGAGGAATCAGCCAGACAATTCTGGACACAATTCCTAACCAAGAAAAATCAAATCGTCGACCGTCCGGATGTAGAGGCCCTAGCGGCTTTCAAGCATAACATACGCGACGAGTGGCTTGCCCGGCACCTTGGACAGGAAAAGCCGAAATCCATGGCAGCCGTCACGACACTCATGACCCGCTTTTGCGCGGGAGAAGACAGCTGGCTAGCTCGCAGCAATAACATGTCAAAGAGCCCTGGTAATTCGGATACCAAGGACAACAATGGCAGGTCACATCGCAACAAGCACAAGCGCCGCATTAACAGCGACAACACGGAGGACACGGCAGTTAATGCCGGATTCAGAGGCTCTAAGCCCGGTCAGCGGAAAAAGCCATTCAAAAGAAGCACTCCGAGCCCATCCAGTTTGGAGCGTATACTCGATCGCTCGTGTCAGATACATGGCACCCCCGACAAGCCAGCCAACCACACCAATAGGGATTGTTGGTTGTTCAAGCAGGCCGGCAAATTAAATGCCGAAAACAAAGACAAGGGGCTACATAGCGACGACGAGGAGGAGCCCCGGCCGCCGAACAACAGAGGACAGAAGGGTTTCCCCCCGACAAGTGCGGACGGTGAACATGATATACGCAACCCACATCCCCAAGAGGGAGCGGAAGCGTGCGTTAAGGGACGTATACGCGTTGGAGCCAGTCGCCCCAAAGTTCAACCCATGGTCCCCCTGCCCGATCACTTTCGATCGCAGGGACCACCCCACTAGTATCCGCCATGGCAGATTTGCCGCATTGGTTCTAGACCCAATCATTGACGGACTTCACCTCACTCGAGTCCTTATGGACGGCGGTAGCAGCCTGAACCTACTTTATCAGGACACAGTGCGCAAAATGGGCATACATCTGTCAAGGATTAAACCCACAAAAATGACCTTTAAGGGCGTCATACCAGGTGTAGAGGCCCATTGCACAGGCTCAGTCACACTTGAAGTGGTCTTCGGATCCCCGGATAATTTCCGAAGTGAGGAGTCAATCTTCGATATAGTCCCGTTCCGCAGTGGCTACCATGCACTACTCGGGCGAACCACGTTTGCCAAGTTCAATGCGGTGCCGCACTCCGCATACCTCAAGCACAAGATGCCAGGACCTCGGGGAGTCATTACAGTCAATGGAAACACCGAGCGCTCTCTCTGAACGGAGGAGCACACGGCGGCCCTCGCAGCGGAAGTACAAAACAGCCTCTCAAGGCAATTCTTCAGTCCGGCGATAAAACGTCCGGACACCGTCAAGCGCGCCCGGAGTAACCTACAACAAGACCGCCTGGCACATTCTGAGCAAGCGTAGCAATGCGGCCCCAACCCCAGCCCTCGCGAAACGGCGAAATCCGGGCTATGCATACATAGTTACGCTCTGAAAATACCATGGGCACAGGGGGAGGGGCACGACCACGGCACGCCCCAAAACGCGGCTCAACCGCACTAGGGGCTGCCGATTTTACCATTTTTTCTTACTTTCAGGACATTACTCTCCGGAAGACCTGTACGGAAGTACAATTTCCGCACACACGACACAATAACCAGGGAGGCAGAAAGCTGTGTCACACTGTGGAATTCCCAGGTGGTCTCTATAACAAGCAAAATACCTGTCTTAAATACCATTTCGCAGCCCGCCCCTGGAGGGGGACATGTCAAATAGTCCCACCTCTTGCTTATCGCACTATTTGTATCATTCTGCTTTTAATGCACCTTTTTCGAATAAACAATGCTTAGCTTCAGTCTATTATTGCATTCTCTATTCATTCCTTTTTATGTATATATGTTCAGTCATGACATTTAACACCCGTACACTTTGGTACGGCCAATACGCCAGGGGCTCAAGCACCCCATAACACGGCGTGAGAAGTTCGAATACTTTCACAAGTGCGGCACTCCGAACTGATAGCATTATATGCATCAGCTCCGAATCATGTCTTTGGTCAATAGTTGGGTTTGCCCGGCACCCATGTTTTGGTACCTTACGTTCCGCTATATCGGCGAAGGTAGCACTGGGAGAACTACTGCGATTGTGCCCCAGTTCAGCTGGGCTAAGCACCTCAGTAGAGAAAGCTAAAACTGACTGTCATGGTAGGGCGAGAGCTGGTCGCTGTTCGAGAGGTTTCGAGTCCCTTAAGACTTATGCCACTTAGTATGAGGAGTCGGCTTTGTCGGGCCTAGGCGTGTATAGCACCCCGAACTCGGCCTTCCGAACACTAGGGGCTTCGCCAAAATTTAAAATTATAGAATTCTCTGGCTAAGTGAGAGTGATAATGCATT
Source organism: Triticum urartu (assembly GCF_056163025.1). Classification (NCBI taxonomy): domain Eukaryota; kingdom Viridiplantae; phylum Streptophyta; class Magnoliopsida; order Poales; family Poaceae; genus Triticum; species Triticum urartu. The sequence goes on from NC_141875.1 coordinate 619,542,289, forward strand.
ATAGTCCGATTGCCTTTTTCGTTGTGCTGAGCACCTCCCTCGAAGGACCCAAGAATGGGAAAAAGAGTGCTCAGGATTATCCTGAACTCCCCAGCCCTCATGGCATGGGGGCAGAAGCCGACGACTTTCCATCTCTCAGATTTAATAAACGACCGTATAGAAGGTAATATTTTAAATTCAAACAAGCGTTGCATAGCGCATATGAAAAAGTCTTCAGCGTACAGGATCACAAATGCGAGTTCACCCAAAAATTACATCCTTGGAACATTCATCCTCCACAAGGCGGGCACCCTTCAGGACGCCCTCATAGTACATCTCGGGGTTGTGATGCTCCTTGCCCTGCGGTGGCCCGTCCTTCACCAGCTTCTCAGCATCCATCTTGCCCCGGTGTACTTTAACACAGGCAAGCGCCCTGCGGGCGCCCTCGATGCAGACGGAGCGCTTGATGACTTCAAGCCACGGACAGGCATCCGCCAGCCGCCTCACCAGCCCAAAGTAGCTCCCAGGCATGGCCTCTCCAGGCCACAGCCGGACTATAAGACCCTTCATGGCCTGTTCGGCCACCTTATGGAGCTCGACCAATTGCTTCAGCTGGTCGCTCAAGGGCACCGGGTGTCCGGCCTCAGCATACTGAGACCAGAACACCTTCTCCGTCGAGCTCCCTTCCTCGTCCCGGTAGTAGGTGGCGTCATGTGACATGCTGCGGGGCAAATCTGCGAACGCTCCTGGAGAGCTCCGGACTCGGGTAAGGAACAAGTAATTCACTTTCACATGCTTGCTTTGCTTAATGAATGCCTTAACCGCCGCTATCTTCTTCATTGCCTCAATTTCTTGGAGGGCTTTTTGGGCTTCGGCCTTGGCAGACTTGGCGCTTTCAAGGGCCGCCGCGAGCTCGGACTCTCGCGTCTTCGAGTCAAGCTCCAAACTCTCGTGTTTTTTCACGGGAGCCTGGAGCTCTTGCTGCACCTCCTCCACCCGCGCTTCCTGTTGCCCTCGCTCGGTGCGCTCCGTGGCTGCTTTGTTTTCGGCCTCGAAGAGCGCTTGCTTCAGGGTTGCCACCTCATTGGTGGCCCCTGCCATAGCCACGATGATCCTGTCATTTTTTGCAACCACATATTTTTAATATATACTTACACAAGGCATTACTTACCTTCTTTCTCCTCGAGATGCTTCTTGGCAAGTCCGAGCTCTTTCTCGGACCGCTCGAGGCTCTGCTTCAATGCATCGACCTCCACAGTCAGTGTGGCAGAGGTCAGCAGCGCAGCCTGCATACCCATATTGACATACTTATGTTAGACTCTTGCGTTTATTGTTAGATCATCTATTCGGCTTTTCTTTGTGATCACCAAACAGAGCATCAGGGGCTACTGTCTATGTGGTAATATTTTCATATATTTTTTACATACCTCAAAGCCTGTTAGAAGGCCGGCACAGGCTTCAGTCAGCCCGCTCTTGGTGGACTAAACTTTCTGGATGACCGCACTCATAATAGTGTAGTGCTCCTCATCGATGGAGGCGCCGTTAAGCACCTCCAGCAAGTTATCCGGTGCCTCCGGTTGGACAGAGGTCACCAGCGCGGTAGGCTTGCCCTTCTTAGTGGGGGGCCGCCTGCCAGAGTCCGGAACCACTGAAGGTTCCGGTGCGATGTTCGGCCCAGGGCCGGACTTGGAGCCCTTGGGAGCCTTGCTCCCCTTGTGCCTACAGTCCTGAAGGTCGCTTTGCGGCGCCTCCAAGACCACCTCCCCTCGGCTCGGAACCCTTTGGGATAGCACATCGGCGTTGTCCGTAGGGCGAGGGGTGGAAGCGGTTGGAAGCGAAAAGCTATTCACGTCCGACGAATCCAAGGAACCACTCGACGATATGTCGACTTGGGCTCGGGGCGGACTGCATGATTATATTAGGCGTTAGGAGAAGCTGTGCAATAAAGGAACGCTACGAGTCATTCTGGTGTCCGAATACTTACGACTTCGCCAGGGGCTTGGCCCTGGGCGGCCACTCCTCTTCGCTGTCGGCGGTGTTGGTGGAGTAGTCCGGAGGAAGGGTCCTTCCCTTCTTGGACCCTCCGGCCTCCCCAGTTGGGGCGGCCTTCCTTTTCTTTTTCTCCCCCTACTGGAGGGGAAGAAGCCTATTTTTCCTCCTCCTCGTCTTCGTGGGAGGAGTGCGCCTCGGAGTCATCGGACGATGAGTCCGGCACCACCGGGCGCCGGGAACTCTTTCGGGTTCCCGTGGCCTTCTTCTTGGCCTTCTTCTCCGGCACCACGTAAGGTGCCAGAACCAGTAGCTCCGCCAACCGGGCGTCTGCTGGGCCTTCGGGCAAAGGAGCCGGACAGTCGATCTGTCCGGCCATCTCCTGCCAGTCCTGTCAAAGGTATGGGAGCTTAGATCCCGCATAGAGTCGAACTATGAAAAACGAATATCCTGTAAGAGGTAAAACAACTTACCGTGCTGGCTTGGCGCTTCGCGCAGAATCCGCGATCCTCGGTAGTGGGAGGGGGAACGTCAGCGCCCTTGAATAGCACCTTCCAGGCATCCTCGTGTGTTGTATCGAAGAGCCTATTCAGAGTTTGGTGCTGGGCCGTGTCGAACTCCCACAAGTTGAAAGCCCGTTGTTGACACGGGAGGATCCGGCGGATGAGCATGACCTGGACTTCTTGCTCACCATGTTTTGGATACATGTTTGGAGTCCCGTCAGCTCTACCGAACTACCCTACGACAAGCCCTTCTCTTGCCAGGAGGTGAGCCGCGTGGGGATGCCAGATCGGAACTTGAGGGCCGCCGCCCATTCAGGGTCACGCGGCTCGGTGATATAGAACCACCCCGATTGCCACCCCTTTATGGTCTCCACGAAGGAGCCCTCGAGCCATGTGACGTTGGGCATCTTGCCCACCATGGCGCCTCCGCACTCTGCCTGGCGGCCGCTCACTACCTTCGGCTTGACATTGAAGGTCTTCAGCCATAAGCCGAAGTGGGGCTTGATGCGGAGGAAGGCCTCACACATGACGATAAACGCCGAGATGTTGAGGATGAAGTTCGAGGCCAGATCGTGGAAACCCAGGCCGTAGTAGAACATGAGCCCCCGAACGAATGGGTGGAGAGGGAATCCCAGTCCGCGGAGGAAATGGGTAAGGAATACTACCCTCTCATGGGGCCTGGGGGTGGGGATGAGCCTCCCCTCATCTGGGAGCCGGTGCACGATGTCGTCGGGCAGGTATCCGGCTCTCCTCAGTTTCTTGATGTGTCCCTCCGTGACGGAGGAGACCATCCACCTGCCTCCCGCTCCGGACTTGGTTGTAGAAGGTTGAGATGGGAAATGCGGACTTGGGCACTAGAGCTCGAGTGTGCGAAAATGGATGAGCAAAGGAGGAAGAAGGCATGGATGAAAAGGTGAATCCTTATCCCTTTATATGGGCGGACGAAACTATGCGTCCCCACCAGCCTGGTAAAACTCGCTTATCCCCCAAGCACCGTAATCAATGGCATGGTTGGGTTACCCACGCCCGTATTGATGAGAATCCCATGATAAGGGGACACGATCTCTGCTTCGACAAGACATGCCAAGGAAACCGCCTCGCAAAACGCGCTGAGGTGGGACAGTAAAAAACGATTCGAATAAAGGCTTGATTGTGGTGTGATGTCATGCTACAGAATACGTCAGCAGATTAGATTTGTGAAAATGTTACTCTCTCTCTACGGTGGTATGTGGAACTTGTTTTGCAGAGCCGGACACGATCCTCGTGTTCAAAATCTTCTATGAAGTATTCGGAGGAGGAACCTGCCTTGCAATGCCGAAGGCAATCTGTGCGCTGGACTCGTCATCATTGAAGCCTGGTTCAGGGGCTACTGAGGGAGTCCTGGATTAGGGGGTGTCCGGACAGCCGGACTATAACCTTTGGCCGGACTGTTGGACTATGAAGATACAAGATTGAAGACTTCGTCCCGTGTCCGGATGGGACTTTCCTTGGCGTGGAAGGCAAGCTTGGAAATACGGATATGTAGATCTCCTTCCTTGTAACCGACTCTTTGTAACCCTAGCCCCCTCCGGTTTCTATATAAACCGTAGGGTTTAGTCCATAGGACACAACAACAACAATCATACCATAGGCTAGCTTCTAGGGTTTAGCCTCTCTGATCTCGTGGTAGATCTACTCTTGTACTACCCATATCATCAATATTAATCAAACAGGAGTAGGGTTTTACCTCCATCGAGAGGGCCCGAACCTGGGTAAAAACATCGTGTCCCTTGTCTCTTGTTACCATCCGCCTAGACGCACAGTTCGGGTCCCCCTACCCGAGATCCGCCGGTTTTGACACCGACAGGTAGTGATAGTCGTAGAAGCAATAGTTGGCGAGACGACAATGATGCTACAATGGAGATCAAGGTGTCAAGCCGGTGACGATGGTGATCATGACGGTGCTTTGGAGATGGAGATCAATGGCACAAGATGATGATGGCCATATCATATCACTTATATTGATTGCATGTGATTTTATCCTTTATGCATCTTATTTTGCTTAGTACGACAGTAGCATTATAAGATGATCTCTCACTAAATTTCAAGGTATAAGTGTTCTACCTGAGTATGCACTATTGCGACAGTTCTTCGTGCCGAGACACCATGTGATGATCGGGTGTGATAAGCTCTATGTTCACATACAATGGGTGCAAGCCAGTTTTTCACATGGAGAATACTCGGGTTAAACTTGACGAGCCTACCATATGTCGATATGGCCTCAGAACACTGAGACCGAAAGGTCGAGCGTGAATCATATAGTAGATATGATCAACATAGTGATGTTCACCATTGAAAACTACTCCATCTCACGTGATGATCGGACATGGTTTAGTTGATTTGGATCACGTGATCACTTAGATGGTTAGAGGGATGTCTATCTAAGTGAGAGTTCTTAAGTAATATGATTAATTGAACTTTTATTTATCATGAACATAGTCCTGATAGTATTTGCAAATTATTTTGTAGATCAATAGCTCGCGTTATAGCTCCCCTATATTTTTTGATATGTTCCTAGAGAAAACTAAGTTGAAAGATGTTAGTAGCAATGATGCGGACTAGGTCCATGATCTGAGGATTATCCTCATTGTTGCACAGAAGAATTATGTCCTTGATGCACCGCTAGGTGACATAACTTTTGCAGGAGCAGATGTAGACGTTATGAACGTTTTCACAAATCTTGGTATGATGACTACTTGATAGTTTACTGCACCATGCTTTGCGGCTTAGAACCGGGACTTAAAGATGTCTTGAACGCCACGGAGCATATAAGATGTTCCAAGATTTGAAATTGGTATTTCATACTCATGCCCGTGTCGAGAGGTATGAGACCTTTAACAGTACTTTGCCTACAAGATGGAGGAGAATAGCTCAACCAGTGAGCATGTGCTCAGATTGTCTGTGTACTACAATTGCTTGAATCAAGTGGGAGTTAATCTTCCAGATAAGATAGTAATTGACAGAGTTATCTAGTCACTATCACCAAGTTACTAGAACTTCGTGATGAACTATAATGTGCAAGGGATGACGAATGTAATTCTTGAGCTCTTCGCGATGCTGAAATTGGCGTAGGTAGAAATCAAGAAACAGCATCAAGTGTTGATGGTTAACAAGGCCACTAGTTTCAAGTAAAAGGGCAAGGGAAAGATAGGGAACTTCAAGAAGAAAGGCAAGCAAGTTTCCACTCCCATGAAGAAGCCCAAAGCTAGACCCAAGCTTGAAACTGAGTGCTTCTACTGCAAAGGAAATTATCACTGGAAGTGGAACTGCCCCTAGATACTTGGCGCATAAGAAGGATGGCAAAGTGAACAAAGGTATATTTGAAATACATCTTATTGATGTGTACTTTACTAGTGTTTATAGCAAATCCTTGGTATTTGATATTAGTTCAGTTGCTAAAGTGTAGTAACTCGAAACAGGAGTTGCAAAATAAACAGAGACTAGATAAGGGCGAGGTGATGATGTGTGTTGGAAGTGATTCCAAGGTTGATAAGATCACCATCACACACTCCCTTTACCTTCGGGATTAGTGTTAAACCTAAAATAAATGTTATTTGGTGTTTGCGTTGAGCATGAATATGATTAGATCATGTTTATTGCAATACAATTATTCATTTAAGTCAAAGAATAATTGTTCTTCTATTTACATGAATAAAACCTTCTACGGTCATACACTCAATATAAATGGTTTATTGAATCTCGATCGTAGTGATACACATATTCATTATATTGAAACCAAAAGATGTATAGTTAATGATGATAGTGCAACTTATTTGTGGCACTGCCGTTTAGGTCATATTCGTGTAAAGCGCATGAAGAAACTCCATGTTGATGGACTTTTGAAATCACTTGATTATGAATCAGTTGACGCTTGTGAACCATGCCTCATGGGCAAGATGACTAAAGACTCCGTTCTCTGGAACAATGGAGAGAGCAACTAACTTATTGGAAATAATACATACTGATGTGTACAGTCCGATGAGTGTTAGGCTCGCGGTGGGTATCATTATTTTCTAACCTTCACAGATGATTTGAGCAAATATGGGTATATCTACTTGATGAAACATAAGTCTGAAACATTTGAAAAGTTCAAAGAATTTCAAAGTGAAGTGGAAAATCATCGTAAGAAGAAAATAAAGTTTCTACGATCTGATCGTGGAGGCGAATATTTGAGTTACGAGTTTGGTCTTCATTTGAAACAATGTGGAATAGTTTCGCAATTCACGCCACCTGGAACACGCCAGCGTAATGGTGTGTCCGAACATCGTAACCGCACTTTATTAGATATAGTGCGATTTATAAAGTCTCTTACCGATTTACCACTATCATTTTGGGGTTATGCATTAGAGACAACTGCATTCACGTTAAATATGGCAACATCTAAATCCGTTGAGATGACACCATATGAACTGTGGTTTGGCAAGAAACCTAAGATGTCGTTTCTTAAAGTTTGGGGCTGCGATGCTTATGCTTCAACCTGATAAGCTCGAACCCAAATCGAAGAAATGTGTCATCATAGGATACCCAAAGGAGACTGTAGGGTACACCTTCTATCAGAGATCCGAAGGAAAGATATTCGTTGCTAAGAATGGATCCTTTCTAGAGAAGGAGTTTCTCTCGAAAGAAGTGAGTGGGAGGAAAGTAGAACTTGATGAGGTAATTGTACCTTCTCCCGAATTGGAAAGTAGTTCATCACAGAAATCAGTTTGAGTGATGCTTGCACCAATTAGTGAGGAAGTTAATGACGATGATCATGAAACTTCAGATCAAGTTACTACCGAACCTCGTAGGTCAACCAGAGTATGTTCCGCACCAGAGTGGTACGGTAATTCTGTTCTGGAAGTCATGTTACTAGACCATGACAAACCTATGAATTATGAGGAAGCGATGATGAGCCCAGATTCCGTGAAATGGCTTGAGGCCATGAAATCTGAGATAGGATCCATATATTAGAACAAAGTGTGGACTTTGGTGGACTTGCCCAATGATCAGCAAGCCATTGAGAATAAATGGATCTTCAAGAGGAAGACGGACGGTGATAGTAGTGTTACTATCTACAAAGCTCGACTTGTCGAAAAAGGTTTTTGACAAAGTTTGAGGTGTTGACTATGATGAGATTTTCTCACCCGTATCGATGCTTAAAGTCTGTCCGAATCATGTTAGCAATTGCCACATATTATGAAATCTGGTGAATGGATGTCAAAACTGCATTCCTTAATGTCTTTATTAAAGAAGAAGTTGTATATGATGCAACCAGAAGGTTTTGTTAATCCTAAAGGTGCTAACAAAATGTGCAAGCTCCAGCGATTCATCTATGGACTGGTGCAAGCATCTCGGAGTTGGAATATATGCTTTGATAAGGTGATCAAAGCATATGGTTTTATAAAAACTTGTGGTGAAGCCTGTATTTACAAGAGAGTTAGTGGGAGCACTACAACCTTTCTGATAAGTATATGTGAATGACATATTGTCGATCAGTAATGATGTAGAATTTTCTGGAAACCATAAAGGAGTGTTTGAAAGGAATTTTTTTCAAAGAAAGGCCTCAGTGAAGCTGCTTACATATTGAGCATCGAGATCTATAGAGATAGATCAAGAAGCTTGATAAGTTTTTTTCAATAAATACATACCTTGACAAGATTTTGAAGTAGGCCAAAATGGAATAGTCAAAGAAGGAGTTCTAGCAGGTGTTGCAATGTTTGAAGTTGAGTAAAGACTCAAAACCCGACCACGGCAGAAAATAGGAAGAGAATGAAAATTCATTCCCTATGCCTCAGTCATAGGTTCTATAAAGTAGGCCATGCTATGTACCGGACCTATTGTATACCCTGCCCTGAGTTTGGCAAGGGAGTACAATAGTGATCTAGGAGTAGATCACTGGACATTGGTCAAAATTATCCTTAGAGGACAAAGGAAATATTTCTTGGTTATGGAGTTGATAAAGAGTTCGGCGTAAAGAGTTACGTCGATGCAAGCTTTGAGACCGATCTGGTTGACTCTAAGTCTCGATCTAGATACATATTTAAAGTGGGAGCAATTAGCTAGAGTAGCTCCGTGCAGAGCATTGTAGACATAGAAATTTGCAAAATACATACAGATCTGAATGTTGTAGACCCGTAGACTAAAATTTCTCTCAGAAGCAAAACATGATCATACCTTATTACTCCTGGGTGTAATCACATAACGATGTGAACTAGATTATTGGCTCGAGTAAACCCTTTGAGTGTTGATCACATGGCGATGTGAACTATGGGTGTTAATCACATAAAGATGTGAACTATTGGTGTTAAATCACATGGCAATGTGAACTAGATTGTTGACTCTAGTGCAAGTGGGAGACTGAAGGAAATATGCCCTAGAGGCAATAATAAAGTTATTATTTATTTCCTTATTTCATGATAATTTTTTATTATTCATGCTAGAATTGTATTAACCGGAAACTTAGTACACGTGTGAATACATAGTCAAAACAACGTGTCCCTAGTATGCCTCTACTTGACTAGCTTGTTTGTCAAAGATGGTTATGTTTCCTGACCATAGACATGTGTTGTCATTTGATGAACAGGATCACATCATTAGAGAATGATGTGATTGACAACACCCATCTGTTAGCTTGGCATAATGATCATTTAGGTTTTATTGCTATTGCTTTCTTCATGACTTATACATGTTCCTTTGACTATGAGATTATGCAACTCCCAAATACCGGAGGAACACCTTGTGTGCTATCAAACTTCACAAAGTAACTGGGTGATTATAAATTTGCTCTACAGGTGTCTCCAAAGGTGTTTGTTGGGTTGGCATAGATCGAGATTAAGATTTTTCACTCAGTGTATCGGAGAGGTATCTCTGGGCCCTCTCGGTAATGCACATCATTATGAGCCTTGCAAGAAATGTGACTAATGAGTTAGTTGTGGGATGATGCATTAAGGAACGAGTAAAGAGACTTGCCGGAAACGAGATTGAACTAGGTATGATGATACCGATGATCGAATCTCGGGCAAGTAACATACCGATGACAAAGGGAACAACGTATGTTGTTATGCGGTTTGACCGATAAAGATCTTCGTAGAATATGTAGGAGCCAATATGAGCATCCAGGTTCCGCTATTGGTTATTGACCGAAGATGTGTCTCGGTCATGTCTACATAGTTCTTGAACTCGTAGGGTCCGCACGCTTAACGTTCGATGATGATTTGTATTATGAGCTATGTGATTTGATGACCGAAGCTTGTTCGGAGTTCCGGATTTGGGTATTTTTCGGTGTACCGAAGAGTTACGGGAATTCACCGGGGGAAGTAGTGGGCCTTAATGGGCCATACAAGAAAGGAGAGAAGGGCCTCAAGGGGTGGCCGCGCGCCGCCCATGGGCTGGTCCGAATTGGACTAGGAGGGGGCGGCGCCCCCCTCCTTCCTTCTCCCCTCTTCCTCCTTCCCTTCCTTCTCCTAGTTGGAATAGGAAAGGGGCGGGGGGCGAATCCTACTTGGACCGGGAGTCCAAGTAGGACTCCCCCCCTTGGCGCGCCCCCTCTAGGACCGGGCTCCTCTTCCTCCCTCCTTTATATACATGGGCAGGGGGCACGCCAAAGGCACTCAAAGATTTGTCTTAGCCGTGTGCGGTGCCCCCTCCAGAGTAACACACCTCGGTCATATAATCATAGTGCTTAGGCGAAGCCCTGCACTAGTAACTTCATCATCACCATTACCATGCCGTCGTGCTGACAAAACTCTCCCTCGACCTGAGCTGGATCGAGAGTACGAGGGATGTCACCAAGCTGAACGTCTGCAGATCGCGGAGGTGCCGTGCGTTCGGTACTTGATCTGTTTGATCGCGAAGATATTCGACTACATCAACCGCATTACTTAATGCTTCCACTTTCAGTCTACGAGGGTACGTGGACACACTCTCCCGCTCGTTGATATGCATCACATAGATAGATCTTGCATGATCGTAGGTAAACTATTTGAAATACTGCGTTCACCAACACCATGTGCCTTCTATTTGCTTGCATCTTCGCTTGCTAAAAATCTATTGATATGGATCCTCATCCACTTGCTAATCTTTTCAAAAGATCTGATTATGTTGAACCAATTGATAGTGAGTTGAGTGCACTTATTATGTTTATGAAGTTTTGCTTGAGATTCTTGAATCTGAAAATTGTGATGAAGAAATTTATGAAGTGATTCGTGGTAGCTCCTTGAATGAAAAGCATGATTGCAATGATTTTACTATAAATTCTATTAATGTCAATTGTGCTTATAATATGCAGAACCCCAAGATTAGGTATGCTAATTTTGATATGTCCACTACTTATTGCAATGATCATGATTGGGGTGATTCTTCTTATGATCTTGAAAATTTATTTAAGCCTCATGATGAATATGATATTGATAATAATGTTTGCGATAATATTGAAAGTGGGTTTGGAAGAGTATCAACTCTAGGTAATAATGATCCCACTACTTTCGAGAATGATCAATCTTATGAAATTTTTGATAAAAGTGGGCTTGGAGAGGTCATCACTTTATTTGATGATCCCACTATTTTGGAAGAGTGTCAACTTTGCATGCATGTGGATCATAAAGAGAAAATTTTATTTGATAGCTATATTTTTGAATTTGATTATGATCCAACATGTAATTATTATGAGAGAGGAAAATATGGTTTTAGAAATTTTCATGTTACTAAATTACCTCTCGTTATGTTGAGATTGTCTATGTTTTATTCCTGTCCTTTGCATATGCTAGATAATCCTTGTCTTGATAATTTGTTTGCTTATAAAATGCCTATGAATAGGAAGTATGATAGACTTAAATGTGTTTTTCACATGTTTTATGATGCTATATTTGTGTTTCAATTCTTGTCTTTCATGCGAGCATCATCAAAATTATCAATGCCTAGCTAGGGGTGTAAAACGATAGCACTTGCTATGAGGCAACCCAATGAATAAAATTTATCTTTGTATTTTGCTTTATGTTCTTGAGTATTTGCACAATTTTTCTACTCTTATGATTGTGTTTTTTGTGTTTTAATTAGTGTTTGTGCCAAGTAAAGCCTTTGGGATAGCTTTGGTGATGATTGATTTGATCTTGTTGGAAAACAGAAACTTTTCCGTCCAGAAAAATAATTGTTTAGAATTACAGAAGTGACTAAAAACTCTGAATTTTTTTACACAAGAGTGATATACCAGTTGTATCTGTTGTCCTAATGTTTCAGAATTTTTGGAGTTACCTAAGTATGAGAACAATTCGCATCTTTACAGACTGCTCTGTTTTTGACAGATTCTATTTTCGTTGTGTTATGTGCTTATTCTGATGATTCTATGGTTTTCTTTGAAGAGTTTTTGCCATGGAAAAGTTAGAATACAGTAGACATAAAACAATAACAAAATGTGAATAAGTTTTCTACTGTACTTAAAGTAAAGATTGGTTTTCTTATACTAACGGATCCCACGAAGGTTTTGTTGAGTTTTGTGTGATTGAATTTTTCAAGTTTTGGGTGATGTTACGATGGATGAAGGAATAAGGACTAAGAGTAGCCTAAGCTTGGGGATGCCCCTGGCACCCCTAGCCATTATCCAAAGAGTAGCAAGCAAGTAAGATTGGGGATGCCCCGAGTGGCATCCCCTCTTTCTTCTAATGACCATCAGTATTTTACTCGAAGCTATATTTTTATTTGTCACATATTATGAGTTTTGCTTGGAGTGTCTTGTATGATATTAGTCTTTGCTTGTTTTGATTTTTATTTTAAGTCTTGATTCCTTGCTGGACACTCCTATTTGAGAGAGCCAAAATTATGCCATGACTTGTTAGAATTGCTCTCTATGCTTTATTTAAATTTTTTATGAGCTATGTAATTGCTCTATGCTTCACTTATATCTTTTTGAGCATGATGTGCTTTGTTATTTTTGAATAAATGCTCTCTTGCTTCACTTAGATTTATTTGGGTGTTAGCAATTTTTAATAAATTCTCTCTTGCTTCACTTAAATTAATTTGAGAGAAAGAATTATTATGCTCATGATCTTCGCTTATATTTGTTTGAGCTTATCAAAAGCAACACATGAAAATTAGTCCCAAAGTGATAGGTATCCAAGAAGGATATAATAAAAACTTTCATGAAGATCAATGGACAAAATAAACTTGATTCCTTGTAATAGTTTTGAGATATGATGATGTGATATGTCAGTCATGTTGATGAGTAATTATACCTAATTAGGAATATGGTGTTAAGGTTTGTGATTCCCTATGCAAGAACGAAAGTCAATAGTTATGCAATGAAATTACATCCTACTTGTGGTGCATTATTCGGTGTTAATTATGCTCAATGCTCGCTTATGAGATTTTTTGTTTTTCTTGGTTGGTCGCTTCTCAATCTTTTGCTAGCCTTCATTTTGCGCTAAGTATGATCACTACTTGTGCATCCAAAATCCTTTAAACCAATTTTGCCACATGAGTCCACTATACCTACCTATATGCGGTATTCTTTTGCCGTTCTAAGCAAATTTTTATGTGGCATCTCTAATTTTCAAAATAAATTTCTCTTTTGTGTGCTCGTACCGCTTGCGAGGCGGTGAGGGGTGGCCAATATTTTCCATGCTAGATGTGTTATTCTCACGATGAGTGTTTATTCACTTGTCATTCCACAAGAGTAAGGCAAAGGTATTAGGGATGCCCAGTCCCGAAATGGAAAATGAATTTACTTTATGTTTTCAAATAATAAATTCATTAGAAAGTGTTGGTATGGAGGTCACCCGTGGATACAGTTATCCATGTAAATTGAAAGTATGGTTAAAAAGGAATAAACTTTTTTTTTTCTATTTGGGAACCGCCTATGATATATCTAGCATGGAAAGTGTTGGGAGCTCTAAGTCGTTTTCCTTGGTGGGAAAAGCATGCCACTCAAAATATTTTATCTCTATCATTTTTGCTTTGAGCTCTGACACCTCTACAAATCCCTACGTCCCTCCGCGAAGGGCCTTTCTTTTACTTTATGAAATTTTTATTTTTAATTTGAGTCCCCATCTTCTCTTATAAAGCACCAACTAGGGGGCACTATGATCGTACTTGACCATTGGGTGTAGCTAATATGCAAGTGTGTTTCATGAAAGGGTCAATGATTGAGCATGTTGGGCTAGGGATAACTTATTTTAGCATTGATATTTTGAAAGACTTGGTTGCTTGTTGGTATGCTTGAGTATTAAATTCCTCATGTCAAAACTAGACTATTGCTTTGAACCATATAGAATTCCAAATGTCCATGCTACAAAAAAAAAAGAATATGACATGACATGTTAGGCAGCATTCCAAATCAAAAATTATGTTTTTATCATTTACCTAGTCGAGGACGAGCAGGAATTAAGCTTGGGGATGCTGATATGTCTCCAACGTATCTATAATTTTTTATTGTTCCATGCTGTTATATTATCATTCTTGGATGTTTTATAATCATTTTATAGTCAATTTATATCATTTTTGGGACTAACCTATCGACATGGTGCCAAGTGACAGTTGCTGTTTTTGCATGTTTTTTACATCGCAGGAAATCAATACCAAACGGAGTCCAAATGCAGTGAAACATTTTGTGGATTTTTTTGGACCAAAAGACATCTAATGGGCGAAGAACCACCTGGGGGCTGCTGCGAGGGGAGCACAACCCACCAGAGCGCACCTGGAGGCCCAAGCATGCCCTGGTAGGTTATGCCCACCTTGGGTGCTGTCGCCATTTTGGGAACGGGGGTCCCCAGACTTGCCTGCCTACGGCCCACGACGTGGCTCCACTAGCGGCCCCGTATGGCTCATCTTCACCAGCAAACCCTCAAGACCCTTGCGAGGGGCCAAGCCTCGCGAGGTAGATGACGCAAGACCTCCTCGGGGGCAGCCTCGTCAGGCTGGCTCGCGAGGGGCGGAGAGATCAAGGCAAGGGGAACCTCGCGAGGTCCCTATGACGTAAGCCATGACGACCAAGACTAGGTGGGCGCCAGCGAGCACAGTGTCCTCGTTTCCTCTTTGGTGCTAAAGAGGCAAGCGCAGGCGAGGAGTCCCGAGGCATCAGGCAAAGGTTTCCATATCGGTGCAACGAGACCAAGACCAGCAGGACGGCAGGACGGAGGTCACCATGGATCCCAAGACGGCGTCACCACCAGAGCCTTTGGCAGGCGAAGACCACATTTAGTCAGGATAGCTTGTACTAGTTGTCAACCTTCAAACTGGCCATTGTGGCATCCCTTCCCGCTCAATATTTGGGAAGAGGACCAAGGCCGCTATAAATAGGACTAGCCACCACCGTAGCAGGGGACGGATGATTGAGACCATCCTCACCCACACAAGCTCACCAAGCACAAGAACACCTCTCCTCAGGAGGCTGTTCTTCCCTTGTACTGTTCATCCTTAGCCCAAGAGGCAATTCACCACACCACACTGGAGTAGGGTATTACACCACAACAGTGGCCCGAACCAGTATAAATCTTGTGTCCCCTTATTCTTTGGGTTCGCCGAGCTAGGCCATGAGATCTTGATGCGTGCGAGCTAGAGGGAGGAGAGATCCTCGTGCGCACCCGAGTGTTCGAACCTCAAGGGTTTTTCCGGAACATGAAATCCGACATTTGGCGTGCCAGGTAGGGGTGCGCTGAAGCTTTCCTCTCGTCGATCCGCGTTTCGCCACTCCACCTAGTTCATGGCCGACGCTCGCCGGGCCCGCGCTGAGCGCCGGGCTGCTCTCTCCACCCGTGTCGCTCAGACAACCCCTGTCGGCGGGCCTCCCCATCATTCTCCGTCACCCTCCGCCAATGTCGCCACCGGTCCGGCGGGAAACGAGCAGCAAGCGTCCTCTTGCACCCCTCTGTGCGATGGGATGGCCGCACCGCCACTCGGTCGCTGACCCCAGGCGGCTCGTCGTCTCATGCTCGTCGCGCTCCCACGGACATGCAGGCCGCGCTGCTCATGGCACGCGAGTTCCTCCGCTACCGCCCGTTCGACGACCTCTATGAGGATTGATTGGACCGCATCGCTGATCTCGTCAGCGCCGCTGGGGGCTCCCTCGCACCTTCCCTCTCGCTGCCTCGCCCTCCGCCAGCTGATGACCCACAAGTATAGGGGATCTATCGTAGTCCTTTCGATAAGTAAGAGTGTCGAACCAAATGAGGAGCAGAAGGAAATGATAAGGGGTTTTCAGCAAGGTATTCTCAGCAAGCACTGAAATAATAGGTAACAGATAGTTTTGTGATAGGATAATTTGTAACGAGCAACAAGTAACAAAAGTTAATAAAGTGCAGCAAGGTGGCCCAATCCTTTTTGTAGCAAAGGACAAGCTTGGACAAACTCTTATATAGAGAAAAGCACTCCCGAGGACACATGAGAACTATCGTCAAGCTAGTTTTCATCACGTTCATATGATTCGCGTTCGGTACTTTGATAATTTGATATGTGGGTGGGCCGGTGCTTGGGTGCTAAACTTACAGAAAACATCGGTATCCATAAAAGATTTAACACAATCAAACTTAGGTGTCATGCCTGACTCCTTACCTTCGCCGAGATCCCAATTTTCTGAGTTGCGTTTAATCCTTTCCAATAAATCCCATTTGAATTCAATAGTCTTCATCAGAAAAGAGCCAACACAAGAAGTATCAAGCATGGTGCGATTGTTATCAGAAAGCCGAGCATAAAAACTTTGAATAATTATTTCTCTTGGGAGCTCATGATTGGGGCATGAATATATCATTGATTTAAGCCTCCCCCAAGCTTGAGCGATGCTTTCTCCTTCGCAAGGACAAAAATTATATATATAATTGCGATCATGATGAACAAGATGCATAGGATAAAACTTCTGATGAAATTCCAATTTCAATCGTTTGTAGTTCCATGACCCCGTATCATCACATAGCCTATACCATGTCGATGCATCTAACTTCAAAGATAAAGGGAAGACCTTCTTCTTAATAACATCACCGGGCACACCTGCAAGCTTAAATAATCCACAAACTTCCATCCACATATACTAGATGCTCATCAGGATGCTTTGTTCCATCTCCTGCAAAAGGATTATCTAGCAGTTTTTCTAACATGCCCGAAGGAATTTCAAAGTAAACATTTTCATCTTAAGTAGCTTAAGTAGGTTGAGGAGCAACTCTTTGCTCTACTGGTCGGGTTGAAGATACCCCGAGCAAGCCCCTCAGAGTATTACTTTCCATAGTAACAAGTGACAGTAAATTTCAGCACACTATATAAATTTTTCCTTACCAAATTCCACCTACCAAAGGCGCTTCACTCCCCGGCAACGGCGCCAGAAAAGAGTCTTTATGACCCACATGTATAGGGGATCTATCGTAGTCCTTTCGATAAGTAAGAGTGTCGAACCCAACGAGGAGCAGAAGGAAATGATAAGCGGTTTTCAGCAAGGTATTCTCTGCAAGCACTGAAATAATAGGTAACAGATAGTTTTGTGATAGGATAATTTGTAACGAGCAATAGGTAACAAAAGTAAATAAAGTGCAGCAAGGTGGCCCAATCCTTTTTGTAGCAAAGGACAAGCCTGGAAAAACTCTTATATAGAGAAAAGCGCTCCCGAGAACACATGGGAACTATCGTCAAGCTAGTTTTCATCATGTTCATATGATTCGCGTTCGGTACTTTGATAATTTGATATGTGGGTGGACCGGTGCTTGGGTGCTGTTCTTACTTGAACAAGCATCCCACTTATGATTAACCTCTATTGCAAGCATCTGCAACTACAACAAAAGTATTAAGGTAAACCTAACGATAGCATGAAACATATGTGAGGGAGTCCTGGATTAGGGGGTACCCGGACAGCCGGACTATATCCTTTGGCCGGACTATTGGACTATGAAGATACAAGATTGAAGACTTCGTCTGGTGTCCGGATGGGACTCTCCTTGGTGTGGAAGGCAAGCTTGGCGATACGGATATGTAGATCTCCTCCCATTGTAACCGACTCTGTGTAACCCTAGCCCCCTCTGGTGTCTATATAAACCGGAGGGTTTAGTCCGTAGAACAACAATCATACCATAGGCTAGCTTCTAGGGTTTAGCCTCTACGATCTTGTGGTAGATCAACTCTTGTAATACTCATATCATCAAGATCAATCAAGCAGGAAGTAGGGTATTACCTCCATCGAGAGGGCCCGAACCTGGGTAAACATTGTGTCCCCCGCCTCCTGTTACCATCCACTTTAGATGCATAGTTCTGGACCCCCTACCCGAGATCCGCCGGTTTTGACACCGACAATATGGATCCAAATCAGCCTCTTATGAAGCAACGTATAAACTAGGGTTTAAGCTTCTGTCACTCTAGCAACCCATCATCTACTTATTACTTCCCAATGCCTTCCTCTAGGCCCAAATAATGGTGAAGTGTCATGTAGTCGACGTTCACATAACACCACTAGAGGATAGACAACATACATCTCATCAAAATATCGAACGAATACCAAATTCACGTGACTACTAATAGCAAGACTTCTCCCATGTCCTCAGGAACAAACGTAACTACTCACAAAGAATATTCATGTTCATAATCAGAGGGGTATTAATATACATATAGGATCTGAACATATGATCTTCCACCAAATAAACCAACTAGCATCAACTACAAGGAGTAATCAACACTACTAGCAACCTACAGGTACCAATCCCAGACTCGGAGACAAGAATTGGATACAAGAGATGAACTAGGGTTTGAGAGGAGATGGTGCTGGTGAAGATGTCGATGAAGATTGCCCTCTCTCGATGAGAGGAGCGTTCGTGATGACGAGCGATGATTTCCCCCTCCCGGAGGGAAGTGTCCCCGGCAGAACAGCTCTGCGAGAGCCCTAGATTGGTTCTGCCTCGTGGCGGCGGAGTCTTGTCCCGAAAGCTTGCTTATGATTTTTCTTCGGACGAAAGACTTCATATAGCAGAAGATGGGCACCAGAGGGCCAACAGGGGGCCCACGAGGCAGGGGGCGCGCCCAGGGGGGTAGGGCGCGCCCCCACCCTCGTGGACAGGTGGAGGCCCCCCTGACGTATTTCTTCTGCTTAGTATTTTTTATTATTTCCAAAAATAACTTTCGTGGAGTTTCAAGACTTTTGGAGTTGTGCAGAATAGGTCTCTAATATTTGCTCCTTTTCCAGCCCAGAATTCCAGCTGCCGGCATTCTTCCTCCTTATGTAAACCTTGTAAAATAAGAGAGAATATGCATAAGTATTGTGACATAATGTGTAATAATATCCCATAATGCAATAAATATCGATATAAAAGCATGATGCAAAATGGACGTATCAACTCCCCCAAGCTTAGACCTCGCTTGTCCTCAAGCGAAAGCCGATAACGATAAATATGTCCACATGTTTAGAGGTAGAGGTGTCGATAAAATAAAATACGGACATGAGGGCATCATGATTATTCTCATAACAGCAACATATATGGATATTGTCATATGATTTCTTATTCTCAAGTAATAATCTATTCACAATGCAAAAGTATGAATCATAAACTTTATTGAGAACTAACAAACTATAATCTCAGTCATTGAAGCAATTGCAATTTATCATAGCATCAGAAAGAGTCTATGTCAGAGCTTTCTAGCAAGTCCACATACTCAACTATCATTTAGTCTTTCATAATTGCTAACACTCACACAATACTTGTGGTTACGGAGTTTTAATCGGACACAGAGAAAGATAGGGGCTTATAGTTTCGCCTCCCAACCTTTTACCTCAAGGGTAATGTCAAAAATAATAGTTCATGTTAACCCACATCCAATTAGATATATATATATATATATATATATATCAGGATCTTTCCAGCATCCTATGCTTGCCAAAGGATAAAATGTAAAAAGGAAATGTGAAGATCACCATGACTCTTGCATAAGGTAGAGGGTAATAGTAACAGATAGGCCCTTCACAGAGGGAAGCAGAGGTTGCCATGCGCTTTCAAGGTTGGATGCACAAAATCTTAATGCGAAAGAACGTCACTTTATATTGCCACTTGTGATATGAACCTTTATTATGCAGTCCGTCGCTTTTATTTCTTCCACATCACAAGATCGTATAAAGCTTATTTACTCCACACCAATCAATCATACATATTTAGAGAGCAATTTTTATTGCTTGCACCGATGACAACTTACTTGAAGGATCTTACTCAATCCATAGGTAGGAATGGTGGACTCTCATGGCAAAATCGATTTAAGGGTTTTTGGAAGCACAAGTAGTATCTCTACTTGGTGCAAAGAATTTGGCTAGCATGAGGGGGAAAGGCAAGCTCAACATGTTGGATGATCCATGACAATATACTTTATCTCAGATATAAGAAAACATAACCCATTATGTTGTCTTCCTTGTCCAACATCAACTCTTTATCATGTCATATTTTAATGAGTGCTCCCAATCATAAAAGATGTCCAAGATAGTATATTTATATGTGAAACCTCTCTACTTCCTATTAATTGCAACGATGACCAAAGCTATGTTTATCAACTCCCAACAATTTTTAATCATCATACTCTTTCTATGTGAAGTCATTACTATCCATAAGATCAATATGATCTCTTTATTTTTTTTATTCTTTTCTCTTTTCTTTTATTCACTCAAGATTATGGCAAAATAATCAAGCCCTGGACTCAACACTAATCTTTATTATATAGCTAACGGACTCGATTACATAGAGGGATCATAAAGCAAAACTCAAAACTAGATCATACCAAAACTTTTATTCTACTAGATCAAGATACTACTAAAAGGATCGAACTAAGAAAAAGGGTAAAGATAGGAGTGTGATGGAGATACGATATCGGGTCATCTCCCCCAAGCTTGGCAGTTGCCAAGGGGAGTGCCCATACCCATGTGATTATGTGTCCTTTGCTGGTGGAGGGATTGTTGATGATGTAGGCTTGTTGTCCATCTTCCAAGGCATAGGCTCACCATCATAGAAGGATGATCGAGTCTCCGGGATCCTTAAATCTGTAGCCAAACTCATCCTCTTGAATCTATATTCATACTCACAGTTTTGGTTTTGCAGGTCATAGATTTGGGCTTGGAGGTGCCCGATTTTCTCGTGAAGCTTGAAGATGGCCTCCCCAATGTCCTTGGCATCTAGCTTGTGGTTGTTGGTGAACTCCGTGATCATTATGTGATTGGAGTCAAGTCCACACTCCACCATCTCTTGGCACTTGAAAGCTTGTTGCTCCATTGCTTCAAGCCTTGTCTCCACGCTTTCGGTCCTCCATGGTCCCTCAACATCGCGGATGTGCAGCACCCCCTCACGTATCTCAATGGTTTGAGGGTATTGCAGCACCTTCGCGAGGTAGGGGTTGATGACCTTCTCGAAGAACTTGTCCTTGGGGGCACTTGGAGACGTCATGACGATCTAGATCTGTTAGAAAAATAGCTCGAAACAAGAACAGAGGATATTTGCGTGATATAGGAGTCAAAACCTTCGGGAGATTATATAATGAATTTTTACCGACTAAAATACGTATCGTGCAAGAAAACGGAGTCCGGAGAGTGCACGAGGTGCCCACGAGGTAGCGGGCGCGCCCAGTAGGGTAGGGCGCGCCCTCCACCCTCGTGGGGCCCTCGTGTCCTTCTCGGACTGCTTCTTATTTTTATATTTTTCTAAATATTCCAAAACGGAGAAATATTGCCTTTAGAACTGTTTTGGAGTCGGTTTACTTACCGTACCACGTACCTGTTCCCTTTCGGAGTCTGAAATGTTCTGGAAAGTGTCTCTTATGTATTCCTCTGGTGTTACGGTTTCAATAACATTGATTTCAATATTTGTGGGATTACCTGAGATATAATGTTTGTTTCTTTGACCGTTCACCACCTTTGGATTTGTGCCTTCGAAGTTGTTGATTTTTATGGCACCGGAATGATAGACCTCCTGGATAACGTAAGGGCCTTCCCATTTAGAAAGAAGTTTTCCTGCAAAAAATCTTGAACGAGAGTTGCACGGCAATACATAATCACCTACATTAAACTCACGCTTTCGTATTCTTTTGTCATGCCATCTTTTAACTTTTTCTTTAAACAATTTGGCATTTTCATAGGCTTGGGTTCTCCATTCATCATGTGAGCTAAAGTCAAATAACCTCTTCTCACCAGCAAGTTTGAAATCATAATGGAGCTCTTTAATAGCCGAATAAGCCTTATGTTCTAGTTCGAGAGGTAAGTGACATGCTTTTCCATAAACCATTTTATACGGAGACATACCCATAGGATTTTTATATGCAGTTCTATATGCCCATAATGCATCATCAAGTTTCTTGGACCAATTCTTTCTAGATCTATTAACCGTATTTTGCAAAATTAATTTGAGTTCTCTATTACTCAATTCTACTTGACCACTAGACTGTGGGTGATAAGGAGATGCAATTCTATGATTAACATCATATTTAGCAATCATTTTTTGGAAAGCACCATGAATAAAATGTGAACCACCATCAGTCATTAAATATCTAGGGAGTCCAAACCTCGAAAAAATAACTTCTTTAAGCATTTTAATAGAAGTGTTATGATCAGCACTACTAGTTGGAATAGCTTCTACCCACTTAGTAACGTAATCAACAGCAACTAAAATATGTGTATATCCATTAGAGGCAGGAAAAGGTCCCATATAATCAAAGCCCCAAACATCAAATGGTTCAATAACAAGTGAATAATTCATAGGCTTTTCTTGACATCTACCAATGTTACCAATTCTTTGACATTCATCACAAGATAAGACAAACTTACGGGCATCCTTGAAGAGAGTAGGCCAATAAAAACCGGATTGCAATACCTTATGTGCAGTTCTATCTCCAGCGTGGTGTCCTCCATAAGCCTTGGAGTGACACTTGCGTAGGATCTGTTCCTTTTCATGCTCAGGTACACAACGTCTAATAACACCATCTAGTCCTTCTTTATAAAGATTTGGGTCATCCCAAAAGTAATGTCTCAAATCATAGATAAACTTTTTCTTTTGCTAGTATGTGAAACTAGGTGGTATAAATTTAGCAACGATGTAAGTAGCATAATCAGCATACCATGGAGTAGTACGAGAAGCATTTATGACATTTAGTTGTTCATCTGGAAAGCTATCATCAATAGGTAGCGGGTCATCAAGAACATTTTCTAACATAGACAAGTTGTCTGCAACGGGGTTCTCAGCTCCTTTTCTATCAACAATATGCAAATCAAATTCTTGTAGCAAGAGAACCCATCTAATAAGTCTAGGTTTAGCATCTTTATTTTCCATAAGATATTTAATAGCAGCATGATCCGTGTGAATAGTTACTTTAGAATCGACAATATAAGGTCTGAACTCATCACAAGCAAATACGACTTCTAAGAATTCCTTTTCAATAGTTGAAAGTGCGTTATATCGACTAGAGGGGGTGGTGAATAGGCGATTTTTATGAATTCTTCACTGAGGAATTTGCTACTAAGGAAATTCCTTAGCGAAGAACTACTTGCAGCGGAATAAGTACTCAGAAGTAAGCATAACAGAAGACAAGCATAGTCATCATGATGAAATGAAGACAAGCATAGAGTACAGAAAGCGTAATCACAGGATAACACAAGATGAAGACAAACAGACTGAAGAAATTGAACTGAGGAAATGAGAAAGTCTTCAGTCAAAGTCTTCAAACATAGATATGAACAAACACACAACACAGTAATGAGGAAATGAAGGTGTTGAGGAAATAGAACCAGTTGGCTTGGTGAAGACAATGATTTGGTAGACCAGTTCCAACTGTTGTCTCAGTTGTACATCTGGTTGGAGCGGCTAGGTATTTAAACCTGAGGACACCCAGTACCGGACACATAGTCCTCACCGTATTCTCCTTGAGCTAAGGACACACAGCCCTCAGTCAATCACTCATGGTAAGTCTTCAGGTGTCTTCCGAACCTTCACAAACTCAGTCATTCGGCGATCCACAATTCCTCTTGGATGCTCTAGACCATGACGCCTAACCGTCTGGAAGAAGCACTGTCTTCAAAGGTAACAGGCGTCGGATCCACGCAGGATCAATCTCTTCAGTGATGCTCAATCACTTTGGGTTTGTAGGTGTTTGGGTTTGGGTTTTGGATTTTCCTCACTTGATGATTTTCGCTCAAAGTCCTCAGAGGATGGGATGCTCTCAATTGACAAGTGTCAGTTTCTCTCGGAGTAGCCAACCAGCTAGTGGTTGTAGGGGGCGACTATTTATAGCCTAGGGAGCAGCCCGACATGATAAGACATAAATGCCCTTCAATGATATGACCGTTAGGTGGATAAGATATTTTGGGACAGCTGGCGCGTAGCACAGCAACGGTCGGAAATTTGAGGTTCAAATTCCTCAGGGCTATCATGTTCCTCACTGTGTAGGCAATTCGCACTGGCGAATTCCTAACTCCTCAGTCAGAACAAATTCCTCAGAGACCAGAAGAACTTCGTCTCTGTCACTGAAGAATATGACTGAACTCTATGAGATTTCTAAAGGCTTCACTCGAAGGGATTGGTAGGTGTAGGATTTTGAGTTGAGCATCACATGGAAATTTTTCCTTAGTATTTCCTCGACCCCCTTTAACAGTACGGTGTTTCCTATGACTCAAGAAAGAGAAAATGAAACTACGAAAACAGAAGTCTTCACGCTTCATGTTCCTCGAATGAATACCAAGTCTTCAAGGTTACACCAATTTCTTCACTTTCAAAGTCTTCAGAAAGTCTTCAGAATACCAAAGTCTTCATTCGAAGAACTTCATTTTTAGGGATCGACTTTCTCTGTAAATATCAAACTCCTCATAGACTTATAGACCTGTGTACACTCATAAACACATTAGATCCTTAACCTATAAGTCTTCAATACACCAAAATCACTAAGGGGCACTAGATACACTTACAATCTCCCCCTTTTTGGTGATTGATGACAATATAGGTTAAGTTTTCAACGGGGATAAATATATGAAGTGTACATACTGATATTGAGGAATTTGATTGCAAGATATAGAAGAACTCCCCCTGAAGATGTGCATAGTGAGGAATTTGCTTTTGAAGCAATGAACACTTGTAGAGTTGAATCATGGAGATCTCCCCCTATATCTTGTAATTCATACACGCATTTGACATATAATATGAAGAGTTTGAAATGCATGATGAAATATGGTGACTGATGTAATTCAGCATGCGTACAATAATATTAACGAGGAATAAGCATGCAGAATAATGTAGCAGAAGTATCACACCACCATCGGGTTTAAGTTTACAACTCGATCCAATAAAAGTTTCAAAAGAACAAGAGTTGTAACTTAGCAAAAAAACAACACCCAAATAGTAGACCCGCTTGAAGACTAATTCAAATTTCTCCCCCTTTGTCATCGAATGACCAAAAGGATTGAAACTGAGGACTAACGCCCCTGAAGATAATCAAGTTGATGAAGGAGCGCCAGCATTGTCGGGGTCGGTTGTGGAAGTAGGGCCTGCCGCAGTGTCGTCCAAGTCTTCATTTTTATTAGTGTCACGCGATGAAGAATAGGAGCTGGCCATCAAAGAAGGAACCTTGACCTTCTTGTATTTCTTCGAAGGAGGTGCAGACCAGTCAAATTCTTCTTTGAGATGCATTTTCTTCAGATCTTCAGCGCTGTATTCATGAGACAGAACAGCCCAGGTACAGTTGAAGGTTTCATGGAGGTAGTAGTGGTTTTTCTTCACTGCACTGTGTGTTGAAGTCATGTTGTGAAGAATTGAACCAAACTTACGCTTGACCCATTTATGATTGCGATCAACCTTCTGATGAAGACTGAGGAGTAACTCACGATCAGTCATCAACCTCGGTGTTGTGGCTTGAGGATTTTGCTTGGCATTGTCGGCGGCAGAGTCATGTGTGGCAGACTCATCATTGGTGGAGTAGGATGCAGCCTTGCGGAACTGACCATCCGATGGACGAATGCCTTCATCTATCACAGCAGTTTCCTTGCCCTTTTCATCAGCTGAGGAAAATGTCCGTTTGAGGACTTCAATGGGAGGCAAGTAGCTGCAGTGGTTCAGAGTGTCAGCTTTGTAGTTGAGTGAAGACCTTGTCCTGATGAATCTCATAATCCATGGCACATAAGGCTTCAGCTCAAATGGTGACATTGCAATATTTGCCAGAGTCCTCATGAAGAAATCGTGAAAGTTGACGGGAACTCCATGACAGATGTTGAAAAGAAGATTCTTCATGATGCCAATGACTTCTTCATCATTTGAGTCGTGGCCTTTGATAGGACTCATTGTCTTCGACAGAATGCGATAGATAGTCCGAGGCACATACATTAATTCCTTGACGAGGAAATTGGTTCGAGGGGCCTGCCCTGGCTTCAAAGGCTTCATCAAATCTTGCATGTAGTGATTTGTAAGCTCAGGCTCATTGTAGACACAACGTGCACCTTCAAGGGGAAGACTGAGTGGTAGGGCTCGAAGCAATTCAGAAGCTGGTGCCTTGTAATGAGTGTTCTCTGTCATCCAGTCCAGCACCCATGAATTCACATCTTCAGAGTCGCCTGTGATGTGCAACGTTGCATAGAACTGAAGAATGAGTTCTTCATTCCAATCACAGACGTCAGTGCAGAAGTTTAGTAGCCCAGCGTCATGAAGAACACTAAGGACTGGCTCGAAGCACGACAGAGACTCCATGTCCACGTGAGGAATATGTGCATGATCGAAGACTTTGTCTTTGTTGAACAGCACCGAGGAATAGAAATTTGCTTGACTAGCAGTCCAGAAACGCCTCTTCCTTATGCGAGCAGAATCATATGGGTTGTAATCAGTGAAGAATACATGCTCGCCAAAGAAGTCTTCAGCCTTGAACTTTTGCTTCCTTGAGAACGGATCCTTTGGCTTTGGCAGAGGGGTGTCAGTGAGTTGCATCACGACCTCAGGAATCGCGAGCTCAGGTTCTTCAGGCTGAGGAATTTCTGGTTCCTCTTCAGGTGCAGTCTGTGTTGTCACATTATCAGCAGCAGCAGTTTCTTCAGCACTAGTGGATGGAATGTCTTCACAGACAGACGAAGTGGGATGAGTTTCTTCAGAGCCCATTTGAACTGTTGGTGCAGGGGAGTGAGGAATTTTTTGTGGTGGGGTGAAGAGTGGAGAATTTGGATGCTGACTTTCCCAAAAGTCATCATTCATTACGGGCATTGTACTTCCAATATCCACGTCTTCATCATCTAATTCTTCAATACCAGCCTCTTCAGTTGTGAACTGAGGCATTGGTGAGGATACAATAGGTGTTGAAGGGATTTCATCCACTTCATTTTCCTCATCAATCTGCTCTGACGAAGCAGTAGATTGAGTTTCTTCATCAGATCCGCTTGGGATCTCATATTCTTCACCAAAAGGAACAAGGTCCTTTGATGGCATGGTAGAAATTGGAACATCATCGATCAGATTTTCAAAAGAGCTGGTCGTAGGCTTCATCTTCTTTGGAGCTGAAGATTCTGAAGCACTTGATGCTTTCCTTTTCTTCACTGCAGCTCGCTCTGCAGCCTTTGTCTTCTTCACATCAGATGCAGATGGAAGGATAGGAGTTGGTGCAGGCATGGGAGGAGCTAAGGAATCTGTTGGAATTTCCTTAGGCGCAACTGATGCATTTGTCCTGACTTCTTCATTTTCTTCAGGCGCACCACTAGTGGATGCCCTGGTAATTTCTTCAGCGCCTGGAATAGAGTCATCAGCCCTGGAACTAGCATTCTCTTCAGCAGCCTGAAAGTCATCAGCGGTGCTCATGTTCATTAGTTGGCTGAGCAGAAGCTTCAGCCTGAGGAACTTCTTGTTGCGTTGGGGCTGCAACATTGGTGAATTTCTCAGTCAGTTTCACAAACCTGCCTTTGGCTCCTTTACAATCAGCATAATATGATTTGAATTTGTCACTGAGGGTTTTGATTTCAGACTGAATCTTGATGAGTTCATCAGTTGTCATTTTGACAATGTTGGTCTTCAGAAACTTTTCCTTCTTGTACTAGGCCTTCTTGATCTGCCTGGCCTGATCATATTTCCATTTCTCCTCTTGGATGAAATGAGTTAGCATGTGATTTTGACCAGGTGTCAACTTGAAGTCAGGCATAGGAGTATTTGGGTCCTTGTGCCAGAGATCAATGTAATCTAGGATCACCCTTGGATCCAAAAGCAGTGGCACAGGTGTGCCTTTGGCTCTAGCGGCCCTTTCTTGTCTGTCCCTGATGATTTCTGCAAGTTCATCATCATCAGCTTCATCTTCTTCAGGTGGCACTTGGAAGGCGACCTGTTTCTTTTTAGGACTTGGCCGAGGACCGCGTCCAGCAGTTGCCTTGGTCTTCAGCAGAGTGGGGCCAGATGAAGAATTTGGTGCAGCTGAGGAACTTGCTGAGACACCAGAGGCAATGGAGATGCCTGCAGTCCTTTGGCATGAGGCTAGATGCACAGGTGCTGAGGACTTTGATGGAGCAGCTGAGGACTTTGGAGGAGGTGCTGATGATTTTGAAGGAGCAGGAGCAGCTTGAGGAATTGGTCTTGAGGACTTTGAAGTTTCTGGCCGTGAGGGCGCAGCTGAGGAACTTGGCTGTGAGGGCACTGTTGGTGAAGCACTAGGCTTACGAGCATGCTTCTTTGGCATAGATTTCCTCGGCTTGACAGAGGCCTCAGTGGCAGCAGCAGCAGAGTCTTCATTGAATTTCCTCACTGCTTCTTTGGCTTGTCTTGCCAACTTGGCTTGGCGTCTGGCCCACTCTTCAGGAAAGTCCTCACCGCGTTTGACACTAGTGGGATGAGCCACTTGGCCAAGTGCCATTGGAAGTCTTGGGCATGGAGGGTTGATAGCGAATTTCTTCATATACTTTGGAGTAACGTATCTGTACTCCGTCCATTCTCGTGCCCATCTCCTTTCAATCTTCTGAATGCGCACCTTGCGCTGATTTTTGTTTTCTTTGCCAAACTTGGCCTCATCAGGTGTGCAGTATTCTTTGTAAATGTCCTCAAGGATTTCAAAAGCTATCATGACCTCATGTTTCTTTCCTCCTTTCTGTGGCTTCTTACCATCTGCCATATTCTTCAGCTGAGGAATTTGAACAATCGAATTCTCTGAAGAAGTATGCAGTTTTTCTTCGAGGAACGCTGCAAATGAGTTAAGTTGATGAGAACCTAGTGATTCAACAGCGGACATGTGTACCTGTGAACAGAATATAGTTGCGAGGAATTTGGAGAAGTCATATGCGTTCTCAGAAGGTTTTTCAAAAAGGAACAAGTTTGAGGAATTTGACCAGATGAGTCTTGAAGAATTTCACTAAGCGTGCTTTGTCTTAGGTTCCAGAGTTGTATAGATCGAAGATCCACACAATTGAGGAATCTTGAAGAAAATGATGCTTAGAGAAATGAATCAAGAACAGAAGACTTGTGAGGTGTTTTGTGTGTGAGGATTTGAGGAATAAAAACACCTTTGAAGATTTTGTAGAAAAAATTCGAATCAAAGAGGGCAGTAAAAGTAACTTTTAATTACCCTGAAAGAAGAACACGACGAACAGTGAGGTGAAACAGTGAAGTTCGTTGGTGTAGATCTTCCACGCCCTAACTTGGCGGAGGAAGACGGCTACGGTGGCGGCGGAGTGAAGATATCCGCGCCCGGCGCGAGTACGACGGCGACGAGGTCGAGGTAGTGAAGCTCTTCCTCACCGGCAATGATGGAGTAGCGGCGGCGCTAGGGTTTGGGAAGCTCGAGCGGGAGAGAGATCGAGCGGAGTAAAGGAAGTGAGGAAGGGGTGAGGGGGTATTTATAGTGGTAGTGAAAAATGGTTCGCCTGAAGATTTGGGAAGAACGTGCCCCTGACCCTTCTCCTTCGCCCGACATGTGTCACCACGTACTGTGAAGTGGAGATCATGTTATATCGTGGGTGAATAGAAAAATGCATTGTGGGATGCGGAACAGTTTGAGAGGCAAAACCGAAAATTTGGATAAGATTAGTTTTAAAGTTCCGTTCGCAATTTCTTCAGCTGACAAGGACACAGTGAAGATTTTGAACGAGTTTCAAATAGAACGCACATGAAGAATTTGTGAATAGATTGGATTGAGTATAGCATAGAGGGGGAAGGGTCCGATCACATTCACTTAGCAGAAAAAACTAACTTGAAGAAATAGCCAGAAGTGAATGCTGTAGAGGACATAAACTCATATATATATATATATATATAGCCAATGAAGAAAAACTACGGAACAAGTGAAGATTTTGCAAAGATGAAGAATTTGAATAACTGAGGAATTTAAAAAAACTGAGGAAAAACTCAAATTGAAGATTTTCAACTTTTGTGTTGGCGTGACCCACCGTATAAGAATGATGATTTCAGATACCGCGTACAATTGTCGTAGGGTTCTGAGAATCAAATTCTTCATTAATTTCTTCACACTTAGAGTGTTATTCTTCATTGATTGAAGAAAAACGTTTCTTCATGTGTTGCACATCTAAGTCATCAATTTTGCATAAGTGTTAGGATGAGTGCCTTTTTCAAAGTACATTCGAAGACTCTAAGATATTTAGCTCACACCGCAACTTGCTAAATCTCTTCTCATCCAAGGGCTTTGTGAAGATATCGGCTAGCTGTTCTTCAGTCTTCACATGCTCAATAGAAATGTCGCCCTTCAACACATGATCATGAAGAAAATGATGATGAATCTGAATGTGCTTTGTCTTTGAGTGCTGAACTGGGTTGTGAGCAATCTTGATTGCACTCTCATTGTCACAGAGGAGAGGCACATTCTTCACATTGACGCCATAGTCCTTGAGTGTTTGCTTCATCCATAGCAGTTGAGCACAGCAAGAACCAGCAGCAATGTACTCAGCTTCAGCAGTAGGCAGTGATACGCAGTTCTGTTTCTTCGAGGACCAACAGACCAAAGATCATCCGAGGAAATGACATGTACCAGATGTTGACTTGCGGCCCACACGATCACCAGCATAGTCAGAGTCAGAATATCCAATGAGATCAAAATCCGAGCCCTTGGGATACCATAATCCTAGTGTTGGTGTGTGAGCAAGATATCGAAGAATATGCTTCACAGCCTTATGGTGTGATTCCTTCGGTGCAGCTTGAAATCGGGCACACATGCCTACACTAAGCATTATATCTGGCCTAGATGCACATAAGTACAATAAAGAACCAATCATGGAGTGGTATACCTTATGATCGAAGTCAGTACCATTTTCATCAGTGCACAGATGACCATTTGTGGGCATAGGAAATTTGATGCCTTTGCAATCTTGCATGCCGAATTTCTTCAGGACATCCTTGAGGTATTTCTCCTGAGATATGAATATGCCATTGCGTTGTTGACGAATTTGAAGACCTAAGAAGAATTTCAACTCTCCCATCATAGACATTTGATATTCTTCACTCATCATATAGGCAAATTCATCACTATAACGTTGGTCAGTATAGCCAAATATGATATCATCAACATATATTTGGCACACAAACAGTTCACCATCATAAGATTTAGTACAGAGAGTAGGATCGAGTGAACCGGGTGTGAAGCCATTCTTCATGAAGAATTCCTTCAAAGTATCATACCATGCCCGTGGGGCCTGCTTGAGGCCATAGAGGGCCTTATTGAGTCTGAAGACTTTGTCAGGGTTCTTTGGATCTTCAAAACCTGGGGGTTGAGCAACATATACTTCTTCCTCAAGCTTACCATTGAGGAATGCACTTTTCACATCCATTTGATATAAGATGATATCATGATGGTTAGCATAAGCAAGCAATATCGAATAGCCTCAAGTCTAGCAACAGGTGCAAAAGTTTCATCAAAATCAATTCCTTCAACCTGTGTGTAGCCTTGAGCTACTAGTCGTGCCTTATTCCTCACCACAAGGCCGTTTTCATCTTGCTTGTTGCGGTAGATCCATTTTGTGCCAATGATATTATGCTTGCAAGGATCTGGACGATTGACCAGTTCCCAGATGTTGTTGAGCTTGAACTGATGTAATTCTTCTTGCATGGCCTGAATCCATTCAGGCTCCAGAAATGCTTCATCTACCTTAGTGGGCTCTGTGATAGAGACAAAAGCATAGTGCCCACAAAAGTTAGATAGATGTGAAGCTTTTGAGAGGGTGAGAGGACCTGGTGCTCTAATGTCATCAATGATCTTATCCACTTGCACTTCTTTTGCAACGTGAGGGTGAGTGGGTTTTCGTTGAGGAATTTGATCAGCATTTTCTTCAGCACCAATTTCTTCAGCATTTTCCTCAGATGCATCAGCTCGACGTTCTTCACATTCTGGAATGAATTCTTCACCTGATTCTTCAGTAGGAATGACATCCTCAATAGCCTTGAGCTTAATAGAATCCTCAGGAGCTGGTTCATCTATCACAGAAGGTAGGTGCTCTCTTTGCGAGCCATTAGTTTCATCGAACCGCACATCTACAGTTTCAACAATCTTGTGAAGAACATTGTTGAAGACTCTGTAGGTGTGTGAGTCCTTTCCGTAACCAAGCATAAAACCTTCATGTGCTTTTGGTGCAAATTTAGAGTTATGGTGAGGATCTCTAATCCAACATTTAGCACCGAGGACTTTGAAATAACTCACATTGGGTTTCTTGTCAGTGAGGAGTTCATAGGCAGTCTTCCTGAAGAATTTGTGAAGATATACTCTATTGATGATGTGGCACACAGTATCAATTGCAACAACCCAGAAACAACGAGGCGTTTTGTATTCATCGAGCATAGTGCTAGCCATCTCAGCAAGAGTCCTGTTCTTGCGCTCCACGACGCCATTCTGTTGAGGAGTATAAGGAGCAGATAACTCATGAGTAATACCAAGTTCATCAAGATAGTCATCAAGACCCGAATTCTTGAACTCAGTGCCATTGTCACTTCTGATGTGCTTGATCTTCACTCCAAAGTTGGTTGAAGCCCTCGAGGAAAATTGTTTGAAGACTTCCTGCACTTCATGTTTGTAATTAACAAGGTGTACCCATGTGTAACGAGAGTAATCATCAACAATAACAAAGCCATATTGAGATGCTTCATTTGAAATAGAAGAATAATGATTAGGACCGAAGAGATCCATGTGAAGCAATTCAAATGGACAAGTAGTGGTCATGATAGTCTTTGCTGGATGCTTGGCCTTGGTCATCTTTCCAGCTTCACAGGCACCGCATAAGTGATCTTTGAGGAATTTGACATTCTCAATGCCAATGACATGTTTCTTCTTTGCAAGCGTGTGCAAATTCCTCATGCCTGCGTGACCAAGTCATCGATGCCATAGCCATCCTTCTGAAGCTTTTGCAAGTAGGCACATGGATGGTTGTGAATCTACAGAGAAATCAACAATGTACAAGTCTCCTCTCCTAAAGCCTTCGAAGACATTGGAATTGTCAGCTTCCATAATCACAACACAACGATACTTGCGAAAGACAACAACCATATCAAGATCACAAAGCATTGAGACAGACATAAGGTTGTATCCTAAGGACTCAACAAGCATGACTTTGTCCATGTGTCGATCCTTTGTGATAGCAACCTTACCTAGACCCAATACCTGACTTTTGCTTTTGTCAGCGAAGATGATATGCTTCAGATGTGATGACGATAAGGGAGCATTCATCAATAGATTCTTGCCACCAGTCATGTGATTTGTATATCCACTATCGAGGACCCACTCAGTGGCTTTGGGTTGATCATCCTGCAGATGAATTAGTGCAGCTTACGAACTCATATACTTCATCAGTGAAGAATATGATATCAAATTCATCAGATCAATTTCATCAAGCAGTAAGACAGATAAAGAAGTGTGAGGATGTGAGAAATGAAAGTTCATTTCTTCATGATTATCCTGCGCCCTTTCAGGCAATTTGTCAGGTCCCCAGCAAATTCTTCAGATGTTTGAGCACGTCTGGAGACCTGACCCTGCAGAAGAAATTGGTTCTTTTTCTTCACCACCCACATCGGAAGGGGTGGCAAAGAGTTCATCACTCTACGAGCTCCATATGAGAATGGTGGCATAGCAGCCAAACCATTTCGTTTCACATAAGAGGGGTTAGGGTAAGCATATGAATAAGCAGAGAAATTCTTCGAGGACTTATGAACATAATGATTAGAAGAATAATGCTCATATTCATAGCCCTTGGCTCTTTCCTGCGAAACATAGTTGTTAGCACGATGATGTTCATATGAGGACTTTGATCCTCTTGAGGAATTTGATCCATGCGAGGAATTTGTTCCGTATGAGGACTTGGATCCATATGAAGAATTTGGTCCATATGAAGAATTTGATCTGGGGTTCCTATTCTTCACAGGTGGTGTCATGAGGACATTCACCTGAAGACTTTCAAGGCACCTTTTGGGAACCTAGATTTTCTTCATAGGGGAACCGTTCCTGCAGTTAGTGCCAATATATCTAGCAAAATACCTCACCATTCTGATTTTTGAACAGTTTATAGTTGGAGTCAAATGACTCATCAGAAGAATGAGAAGATTCACATGTATAGCCAGATAAATTAGATGGATCAACTGGAGGTCCCTTTGCAGCAACCCATGAGGTTTTGGGGTACTGCTCAGGCTTCCAATATGTACCATCAGCATTGAGTTTCCTCTCAAAGGCAATACCATCTTTCCTAGGGTTCCTGTTGAGGATCTGCTTTTTAAGCACATCACAAAGAGTCTGATGCCCTTTGAGGCTTTTGTACATGCCTGTCATGTACAATTCCTTCAGCCCTGCATCGTCAGTGATACTAGCAATGTCCTCAGATGAGGAATTAGTGATAGCAGAGGCAAGTGAAGAATTTGTAACATTTGAAGCATTTGAACATTCAGGTGAAGAATTAGCAGATTCTCGTTCAATGCATTTCAAACATGGAGGAACGAATTCTTCCTGAGAAGCGCTGATTTGTTGAGCAAGTAATGAATCACGCTCCTTCTGAAGATCTTCATAACTCACTCTTAACTTCTCAAGATCTTGCTTTCTTTGAAGAAATTCATAAGAAAGCTTCTCATGATCAGACAAGAGTGTTATGATGACCTTGAAGGTTGTCAAACCTGGTCTGAAGTCTTTGAAGATTTTCAGTTAAGGCTTTAGTGCGATCCATTTCTTCACCCAACATATCATAACTTTTGTCTAGCATGTTTTGAACCTTTTCAAAAGCCTTTTGTTGTTTCACAGAAATCTTAGCAAGTTTAGAGTAGCTGGGCTTAAGATTTTCATCAGATTCATCTTCACTAGACTCAGAGGAGGTATATTTAGGTACCTTGGCACCCTTTGCCATGAAGCAATAGGTGGGAGCGTAGTCATCATTGCCTCCATCAGCCTTGTTGGTGAGGTCATTTTCTTCATAGTTGAAGATAGACTTGCTGACGAATGCAGTAGCGAGGGCTAGGCTCGCCACACCGGACTCAGAGTCCTCAGATGCCTCCTCTTCCTCTTGTTCCTCAGATTCAGCTTCAGAGTCCATTTCCTTGCCATTGAATGCCCGAGCCTTCTTGGAGCTGCTCTTCTTGTGAGATGAAGACTTTGAGGATTTTGATGATGAAGATTTTGAGGACTTCTTCTTTTTCTTCGCATCATTAGAACTTTAATCCTTGTATTTCTTCTTCTTTGATTCCTTTTCCCACTGAGGGCAATCTTGAATGTAATGTCCAGGTTTCTTGCACTTGTGACAAAGCCTCTTCTTGTAGTCACTGGATGAGGAATCATTGCTCCTTGAGGGTCTTCCAAAGCGGCCACGTCTTGAGAACTTCTGGAATTTCTTCACGAGCAGTGCTAGATCATGACTCAGTTCTTCAGGATCACCAAGGCTGCTACCAGAGTCTTCATCTTCGGACTCAGATACTGCCGTGGCCTTCAGTGCACGTGATCTGCCATAGGTCGAACCATAGAGATCTCTCTTTTCAGCAAGCTGGAACTCATGAGTGTTTAGCCTCTCGAGGATATCAGCAGGGTCAAGTGACTTGTAATCAGCACGCTCTTGTATCATCAATACCAGAGTATCAAATGAGGAATCAAGCGATCTCAGCAATTTCTTCACCACCTCATGGTCGGTGATGTCAGTGGCACCAAGTGCTTGAAGCTCATTTGAGATGTCAGTGAGGCGATCGAAGGTTTGCTGAACGTTTTCATTGTCGAGTCTTTTGAAGTGGTTGAAGAGAGTGCAAAGAACATCAACTCGAGAGTCACGCTGAGTTGAGACTCCTTCATTCACTTTGGACAGCCTATCCCAGATAAGCTTACTAGTTTCCAAAGCGCTCACTCTTCCATACTGTCCTTTGCTCAGATGGCCACATATGATATTCTTCGCTTGAGAATCGAGTTGCTTGAATCTCTTCACATCGGTAGCGTTCAGTGAGGGTGAGACAGAGTGAACACCATTTTCCACAACATACCAGAGATTGTTATCAATTCCTTCAAGATGCATTCGCATCTTATTCTTCCAGTAGGGGTAGTCCGTCCCATTGAAGGTAGGACACCCAGCAGAGACCTTGATCATACCTGCGGTCGACATAACTAAAACTCCAGGCTGTTAAACCAAAATCACACAGAACAAGGGAGTACCTTGCTCTGATACCAATTGAAAGTGCGTTATATCGACTAGAGGGGGGTGAATAGGCGATTTTTATGAATTCTTCATTGAGGAATTTGCTAGTGAGGAAATTCCTTAGCGAAGAACTACTTGCAGCGGAATAAGTACTCAGAAGTAAGCATAACAGAAGACAAGCATAGTCATCATGATGAAATGAAGACAAGCACAGAGTACAGAAAGCGTAATCACAGGATAACACAAGATGAAGACAAACAGACTGAAGAAATTGAACTGAGGAAATGAGGAAGTCTTCAGTCAAAGTCATCAAACACAGATATGAGCAAACACACAACACAGTAATGAGGAAATGAAGGTGTTGAGGAAATAGAACCAGTTGGCTTGGTGAAGACAATGATTTGGTAGACCAGTTCCAACTGCTGTCTTAGTTGTACATCTGGTTGGAGCGGCTAGGTATTTAAACCTGAGGACACCCAGTCCCGGACACAGAGTCCTCACCGTATTCTCCTTGAGCTAAGGACACACTGTCCTCGCCAAATCACCCGTGGTAAGTCTTCAGGTGACTTCCGAACCTTCACAAACTCGGTCAGTCGGTGATCCACAATTCCTCTTGGATGCTCTAGACCATGACGCCTAACCATCTGGAAGAAGCACAGTCTTCAAAGGTAACAGGTGTCGGATCCACGCAGGATTAATCTCTTCAGTGATGCTCAATCACTTTGGGTTTGTAGGTGTTTGGGTTTGGGTTTTGAATTTTCCTCACTTGATGATTTTTGCTCAAAGTCCTGGGAGGATGGGATGCTCTCAATTGACAAGTGTCAGTTTCTCTCGGAGCAGCCAGCCAGCTAGTGGTTGTAGGGGGCGGCTATTTATAGCCTAGGGAGCAGCCCGACATGATAAGACATAAATGCCCTTCAATGATATGACCGTTAGGTGGATAAGATATTTTGGGACAGCTGGCGCGTAGCACAGCAACGGTCAGAAATTTGAGGTTCAAATTCCTTAGGGCTATCATGTTCCTCACTGTGTAGGCAATTCGCACTGGCCAATTCCTAACTCCTCAGTCAGAACAAATTCCTCAGAGACCAGAAGAACTTCATCTCTGTCACCGAAGAATATGACTGAACTGTATGAGATTTCCAAAGGCTTCACTCGAAGGGATTGGTAGGTGTAGGATTTTGAGGTGAGCATCACATGGAAATTTTTCCTTAGTATTTCCTCGACCCCCTTTAACAGTACGGTGTTTCCTATGACTCAAGAAAGAGAAAATGAAACTACGAAAAAAAAGTCTTCACGCTTCATGTTCCTCGAATGAATACCAAGTCTTCAAGGTTACACCAATTTCTTCACTTTCAAAGTCTTCAGAAAGTCTTCAGAATACCAAAGTCTTCAGTAGAAGAACTTCATTTTTAGGGGTCGACTTTCTCTGTAAATATCAAACTCCTCATAGACTTATAGACTTGTGGTACACTCATAAACACATTAGATCCTTAACCTATAACTCTTCAATACACCAAAATCACTAAGGGGCACTAGATGCACATACAGTAGTAGCATAATTTCTTTGAGCATTGTCTAGAGTTTTACTAGTATATTGAATAACATTTAATTTCTTATCAACTCTTTGCCCTAGAACAACACCTACCACATAATCACTAGCATCACACATAATTTCAAAGGGTAAATTCCAATCAGGTGGCTGAACAATAGGTGCAGAGATCAATGCTTTCTTAAGTATTTCAAATG
This sequence comes from Triticum urartu, assembly GCF_056163025.1. Taxonomy (NCBI): domain Eukaryota; kingdom Viridiplantae; phylum Streptophyta; class Magnoliopsida; order Poales; family Poaceae; genus Triticum; species Triticum urartu. The sequence continues at coordinate 619,580,032 of NC_141875.1, forward strand.
CTTCTACACAATCATCATCAAAGACAAATGGTATATCTTTTTGTAATAGATTAGTCAAAGGCCGAGAAATTTTTGACAAGTCCTTAATGAACCTCCTATAAAAACCGGCATGACCAAGGAAACTTCTTATACCTTTGATGTCCTTGGGACATGGCATCTTTTCAATAGTATCAACCTTGGCCTTATCAACCTCAATACCTCTTTTGAGAAACTTTATGCCCCAAGACAATACCTTCATTAACCATAAAGTGGCACTTTTCCCAATTCAAGACAAGATTAGTTTCTTCACATCTCTACAAAACTCGATCCAGGTTGCTCAAGCAATCATCAAAAGAGGATCCATAAACGGACAAATCGTCCATGAAAACCTCACAAATCTTTTCACAAAAGTCAGAGAATATAGCCATCATGCATCTTTGAAAGGTAGCAGGTGCATTACATAAACCAAAAGGCATACGTCTATAAGCAAAAGTACCAAAAGGGCAAGTAAAAGTACTCTTTGATTGATCATTGGCTGACACAGGTATTTGAGAGAAACCAGAATAACCATCTAGAAAGCAAAAATGAGTATGTTTGACTAATCTTTCTAGCATTTGATGGATAAAAGGTAAGGGGTAATGATCTTTTTTAGTAGCCTTATTTAATTTGCGGAAATCAATTACCATCCTATAACCTGTAATAATTCTTTGCAGAATCAACTCATCTTTATCATTAGGAACGACGGTAATACCTCCCTTCTTAGGGACACAATGGACATGACTTACCGACCGACTATCAGCAACGGGATAAATTATACCTGCCTCAAGGAGCTTTAGTATTTCTTTTCTTACCACTTCCTTCATCTTAGGATTCAGCCGTCGTTGATGATCACGAACTGGTTTGGCATCTTCCTCCAAATTTATTTTGTGTTGACATAGAGTGGGACTAATGCCCTTAAGATCATCAAGAGTATATCCAATAGCAGCACGGTGCTTCTTCAGAGTTTTCAATAATCTCTCTTCTTCATGCTCTGAAAGGTTAGCACTAATAATAACAAGATATATCATTTTCTCATCAAGATAAGCATATTTAAGAGTATCAGGTAACAGTTTAAGCTCAAACACGGGATCACCCCTGGGTGGAGGGGGATCCCCTAGGATTTCAACAGGCAAATTGTATTTTAGGACGGGTTCCTGTTTAAAGAATACTTCATATATTTCCCTTCTTTCATTCATAAATATATCATTTTCATGGTCTAGCAAATATTGTTCTAAAGGGTCACTAGGAGGTACGACAATAGAAGCAAGACCAATAATTTTATCCTTACTAGGTAAATCCTCTTCACGGTGTTCTCTATGAAATTTAGAGAAATTAAACTCATGAGACATGTCACCTAGACCAATAGTAACAACATCCTTTTCGCAGCCTATCCCAGCATTAACGGTGTTCAAGAAGGGTCTACCAAATATAATGGGACAAAAGCTATCTTGTGGGGAGCCAAGAACAAGAAAATCAGTAGGATATTTAGTTTTCCCACACAAGACTTCAACATCTCTAACAATTCCAATGGGTGATATGGTATCTCTATTGGCAAGCTTAATGGTAACATCAATATCTTCTATCTCAGCAGGTGCAATATCATGCATAATTTCTTTGTATAAGTCATGAGGTATAGAACTAGCACTAGCACCCATATCACATAAGCCATGATAACAATGATTTCCTATTTTAACAGAAATAACACGCATGCCTACCACAGGTCTATGTTTATCTTTAGCACAAGGTTTGGCAATTCTAGCAGTTTCCTTAGAGAAATAAATAACATGCCCATCAATATTATCAGCCAAGAGATCTTTAACAATAGCAGCATTAGGTTCAACTTTAATTTGCTCGGGAGGTGTATAAGTTCTAATATTGCTTTTACGGACCACAGTTGAAGCTTTAGCATGATCCTTTATTCTAACAGGGAAAGGTGGTTTCTCAATATAAGCAGTAGGAACAATAGGATCATTATAAGTGACAGTCTTTTCTTCAACTTTAATAGGTGCATCTACTTTTACTTATATGGGAGGATGATATTTCAACCACTTCTCCTTAGGGAGATCAACATAAGTAGCAAAAGATTCACAGAAAGAAGCTACTATCTCAGAGTCAAGTCCGTATTTAGTGCTAAACTTACGGAAAACATTGGTATCCATAAAAGATTTAATACAATGAAACTTAGGTGTCATACCTGACTCCTTACCTTTGTAGAGATCCGAATCTTCAGAGTTGCGTTTAATACTTTCCAATAAATCCCATTTGAATTCAATAGTCTTCATCATAAAAGAGCCAACACAAGAAGTATCGAGCATGGTGCGATTGTTATCAGAAAGCCAAGCATAAAAACTTTGAATAATTATTTCTCTTGGGAGCTCATGATTGGGACATGAATATAACAATGATTTAAGCCTCCCCCAAGCTTGAGCGATGCTTTCTCCTTCACGAGGCCAAAAATTATATATATAATTGCCATCACGATGAACAAGATGCATACGATAAAACTTCTGATGAAATTCCAATTTCAATCGTTTGTAGTTCCATGACCCCGTATCATCACATAGCCTATACCATGTCGATGCATCTCCCTTCAAAGATAAAGGGAAGACCTTCTTATTAATAACATCACCGGGCACACCTGCAAGCTTAAATAATCCACAAACTTCATCCACATATATTAGATGCTCATCAGGATGCTTTGTTCCATCTCCTGCAAAAGGATTAGCTAGCAGTTTTTATAACATACCCGAAGGAATTTCAAAGTAAACATTTTCATCTTCAGTAGGTTCAGTAGGTTGAGGAGCAACTCTTTGCTCTACTGGTCGGGGTGAAGATACCCCGAACAAGCCCCTCAGAGGATTGCTTTCCATAGTAACAAGTGACAGTAAATTTCAGCACACTATATAAATTTTTTCCTTACCAAATTCCACCTACCAAAGGCACTTCACTCCCCGGCAACGACGCCAGAAAAGAGTCTTTATGACCCACAAGTATAGGGGATCTATGATAGTCTTTTCGATAAGTAAGAGTGTCGAACCCAACGAGGAGCAGAAGGAAATGATAAGCGGTTTTCAGCAAGGTATTATCTGCAAGCACTGAAATAATAGGTAACAGATAGTTTTGTGATAGGATAATTTGTAACGAGCAACAAGTAAAAAAAGTAAATATAGTGCAACAACATGGCCCAATCCTTTTTGTAGCAAAGGACAAGCCCGGACAAACTCTTATATAGAGAAAAGCACTCCCGATGACAGATGGTAATTATTGTCAAGCTAGTTTTCATCATGTTCATATGATTCGCGTTCCGTACTTTGATAATTGATATGTGGGTGGACCGGTCATTGGGTTGTTCTTACTTGAACAACCATCCCACTTATGATTAACCTCTATTGCAAGCATCCGCAACTACAACAAAAGTATTAAGGTAAACCTAACCATAGCATGAAACATATGGATCCAAATCAACCCCTTCTGAAGCAACGCATAAACTAGGGTTTAAGCTTCTGTCACTCTAGCAACCCATCATCTTCTTATTACTTCCCAATGCCTTCCTCTAGGCCCAAATAATGGTGAAGTGTCATGTAGTCGACGTTCACATAACACCACTAGAGGATAGACAACATACATCTCATCAAAATATCGAACGAATACCAAATTCACATGACTACTAATAGCAAGACTTCCCCCATGTCCTCAGGAACAAACGTAACTACTCACAAAGCATATTCATGTTCATAATCAGAGGGGTATTAATATGCATATAAGATCTGAACATATGATCTTCCACCAAATAAACCAACTAGCATCAACTACAAGGAGTAATCAACACTACTAGCAACCTACATGTACCAATCCCAGACTTGGAGACAAGAATTGGATACAAGAGATGAACTAGGGTTTGAGAGGAGATGGTGCTAGTGAAGATGTTGATGAAGATTTCCCTCTCCCGATGAGAGGAGCGTTGGTGATGACGATGGAGATAATTTCCCCCTCCCGGAGGGAAGTGTCCCCGGCAGAACAGCTCTGCCGGAGCCCTAGATTGGTTCCGCCAAGGTTCCTCCTCGTGGCGGCGGAGTCTCATCCCGAAAGCTTGCTTATGATTTTTCTTCGGATGAAAGACTTCATATAGTAGAAGATGGGCACCGGAGGGCCAACAGGGGGCCCACGAGGCAGGTGGGCACGCCCAGGGGGGTAGGGCGCGCCACCCACCCTCGTGGACAGGTGGAGGGCCCCCCTGACGTATTTCTTCCGCTCAGTATTTTTTTATTATTTCCAAAAATAACTTTCATGGAGTTTCAGGACTTTTGGAGTTGTGCGGAATAGGTCTCTAATATTTGCTCCTTTTCCAGCCCAGAATTCCAGCCGCCAGCATTCTCCCTCCTTATGGCGGCGCACGCACAGATGGCAGCCAACCGAAGAAGCAACGGAATGACCGGTGCCCGAACGCGCTCCGCACCGTCAAGGAGGAATTTACTCCAGTGGACTCCGACGGGCATCCAACGGAGCCCAAACATATAGTCAAGGGGTACTCGGTTAAGCTCGGGTGCATTCTCCGGAGCACCATCTCGATCAACACCGAGAACCTTAGGCATATGGACCGAGGGAATTTGCGCAACCTCCTCTTCACGAAGCTGCACGAACGATACAAGTTCCCCGCTGAATTTGAAAACACAAGCCTCGCAGGGAATAAAGTGAACAGTGCTGCCCTCACGAGGATGAGCACAGCCCTGTCTACATGGAAAAGCACGGTGAAGAGAATGATTGACAAAGGTGATAGTTATGACAAGATCAAGGAGAAATATCCTTTGATTAGCGAAGAGGACTGCAAGGAGTTCAAGATCAAGTGCGAGAGCAGTGCAACCTCCGAATCAAGTAGGTGGGGGAAAGAAATGCGGGAGTTGAACTTAGGGGAACACAAACTCGGTCCCGGTGGTTACAGAGTGGCGGAGCCTATATGGGACAAGGAGGATGCGGAGCGTGCCGAGCAAGGCCTACCGCCCCGCTTCGAGAAATACAGCAGTGACAAGCAGACCAGGAACTATCTCAGGGCCCGGTACAAGGAGGACCCGATAACAAAGGAACTTACCACGGATCCAAAGACCAGGGCGCTTGAGCTTGTTCTGGTGAAGTAGACTGAAAGCAGTAGCGCGGGGTCGTCTCAGAGCTCCCCTTTTGACACCCCTTTAAATAGGGCGTTGAACGTAATGAAAAACAAGGATAAGCTCAGTAAGCCGACGTTAGCTGGTCGTGTGGCCGGCAAAGGCTTGTCCACAAAATGGTCGTCATACTATACCGCTGGTGGACGAAAGGAGGAAAAGACCAGCTCAGAAAGCCAGTCGCGCGAGGTTGAAGCACTCAAGGCACAACTGGCGCGGATTCTGGAGCTTGTCCAAGAGCAAGTGGAACTACAATTGGGAACGAAGCTCAATGCCATGGTGCCTACGTTGATTCATGGGCTGACGACGTGGATTGCGGGCGGCCAACAGGGGCCTCCCCGGGTTCCCAGCTTCACGGCCAGCAACTCGCACAGCGCGCAGGCGGCGCCATTGCTATCTCCGGCGGCGCCATTGGTGTCTCCGGCGGAGGCGGTATTCGTGTTTCCGGCTCCGGCACGGGCATTGGAGCTTAATGCACCCGGGTGTACGCCGGCCGGCACCTTGCCAGCAAGCGGCCCCTCCGTCAATTGCACGCCCGCCATTGGCGGTGCCTCGACATTAGCCGAGCTCGACGGCATCACGGTAACTAAGTCTCTCGGCTGATGACTTCATCTCCTTGCCTTTGACTGGGCATCCCTGATGCCCTACATGTTTTCGCAGGGCGACGTCGATGTTCCTTGCACTCTTCTGCACTTCGTGGGCGGCGAGTTGGTCGATGTCGCCAAGGGCAGAATCGTTCAACCGGGCAACCCCATGTTCCACGGTAATCCGATGCCACCCACAGTGTATAGGGTTGAAGTGGTTCGGGTGCTGCCAGGCTGCGACGAGCTGTTACCTCCGATTCGACCCGCTGGGGCCGACGAAGAAGATGAGATGACCCTCAGCACCTGCGTAAACTGGTCCCTGCTTTGGCCGAAGCGCCAGATTCGTTTGGGGGCGGGGGACACCACCCCACAGACAAGACCGCCAGTCGTGCCGGCGCCAAGCCATGGCAAGAACACCGCAACGCTACCGGAACCTGCCGGACATCCCTATGGCACAGGATCCGGACAGCCCTATGGCATAGGATCCGGATGGCAACGACAACGACGACGGTACATTTACCAAAGTTGATAAGTACTTTGCCGAACATGGGTACACTGACGAGTTCTACGGGCCTCTTTCTCAAGAACCCAACCAAGACGACCGCGATCTAGCTGGTACGGCGGAGAAATCCAATTGCAACAGGCGTTGTCTGGCGTTCAGTTCTCAGGACACGCCTCCAGCTCCCGCCTTCACCGAGCCTCAGATAGCTAAGGTGCGAAATATTGTCAGCCCCAACACGCTCAAGAAGGCGGTCTGTGAGCAGAACTCGGTCCCATTACAGGAGATCAAGAAGAAGGGATGGAAACGAAAGACTAAAAAGGGCGCCAGTGCGAGCCAGCCGGCACCGAGTTCGATCCGTGCTCAGGACAGGCCACCTTCACCTAAGGATATCTCGAGGAGGGTGCATGTGGTGGGTAGGCCGATGCTACCGCCAAATATGCTCAATGCTGCAACCGATGCTATGCGGAGTCTGCACGACAGTGTTCTTTCTTTGGAGAAGCGGCGTCTCAGAGAGAAGGATGTGGCATACCCGGTTTTCGTGGCCAAGGTGCCAGAGGGCAAGGGCTTTGTGGATGGCGACATCGGGGGTACGATCGTCCTGCGGCTTGATGACATCATTGCTATGTTTAACCTTCATCCACTGCACTACACCTTCGTTTGGCTGTTTTCGCTGAGTATGGAGATGCGGATCATTAGAGACAAGACCCCGGACATCATGATAGTCGACCCCTTCTACATGCGTGCCAAGCACTTGAGCAGCGCTGGGGACCGCCAAGTTGCGAGTTCACACCTCGAAGGCGTCATTCTGGCAAACGCAGATAAGGATAACTTCCTTGTGCCTTACTTTCCCGAGTAAGTCATCCCTTAACCGCCCCATAACATATGATTTCTTAGATTTCGATCATTCTTTTTTTTTCTAACATTCCGTGTTCTGTGCAGTGACACACATTGCACACTCATCCTCTTAAGCCCGAAATATTCCATGGCCACGTATTTAGACCCGAACCGTAACTTCAAGATAGACTACAAAAATGTCAAGAAAGTTCTTGATGATGTTCTCCCCGCCTATGCCAAATCTGGAGGCACCTTCACCAGGGCAGTTCGTAAGTACGGCAAGCACATGTTCTCACACAATACGAAGTTCTGCTGCGTCAAGCAGCCTCCTGGCGGTCAGAAGGATGCCTACTACGCCCTCCATCACATGCGGGCGACCGTAAGGGACCATCATCACCTTTTGCTACCAGATAATCTCAAAGATTGGGCCGCGAGCTTGTCGGCAATCCAGGACGCGGACCTCAGACAAGAATTCTTTCGCATCCAGTCGGAGTTTGCAGACATCATCCATCAAGATGTCCTTCATACCTCGAGGCAGTTCTTCCTCAGATATCAACCGTCCAACAGTGAGATAGATGAAACGCTACAAATGCAGGGTCACAACGCCCGCAATTTCATGACCATCACGACAGACGGCGGCTTCATCCACGCTCCTGTCCGATGAGTCGAGTCGAAAGTAGTGATGTGTAGTTCTGAAACATTGATTGTCTCATGTTGTAATTAAACTTTAATGAATTCGTATGTCTCTTTGGTTTGGACAGTTGTTCAACTTAGATGTAATCGATGCTATTTATTAGTAGGACCATGAATCGTGCTATTAATGTCTTGCTTTTCTCTTCCGATCCTTTTGTTGCATACTTACATATTGCTTATGTATTGTCTGTTGTTTGGCTTGTGCATAGAGATGCCGTCGTATGTCGTGTACAAGGGTAAGGTTCCCGGAGTCTACGACGACTGGGAGGAGTGTCGAAGACAGGTTCACCGTTTCAGCGGCAATAGTTACAAAGGGTAAACCACTAGGGCGGAGGCCGAATCTAGATACGCCTGCTATCTAGCGGGAGAGAGGAGGGAGCATTGGAGGAACCGGATGAAGACCAGTTTGATTGTGATGATGCTCATCGTGATGACCGCAGCTCTCTTCTATGTGATGGTAGTTTAGATGATCGATATAGACTTGTAATGTGAAGACAAACTCGATACTCGCGGTCTTGAGACTTGTAATTTTATCTTTGTTTGGTCTTTTGAATTCGGAGACTAATATGATGAATTGTATTCAGAGACTAATCTTCTATTGTATTCGATGAATCTGCTGTTGCTGTGTGCTGCTGTCTATATTCTGTCCAATAATATATTTTGTAACCTGTGCAAAAATCAGAAAAGTAAAAAAAACAAATATTCATACTAATGGCGCATCACCACAAGGTGCGCCATTAGTATGCCAAAGGATACTAATGGTGCATCAAGACAGAGTGCGCCATTAGTATGACAAAGCAGATGGTTACATATGCCCCCCCGGAAGGCATACTAATGGCCCATGGTGTTACATACTAATGGCGCACTTCCTGGTGCGCCATTAGTAAAAAATTCTAGTGGCGTGATACTAATGGCGCACCGGTAGTGCGCCACTAGTAGGCAAAACCGGTGCGCCATTAGTAGGCCTTTTCCTAGTAGTGTTATGTAAACCTTGTAAAATAAGAGAGAATATTCATAAGTATTGTGACATAATGTGTAATAACATCCCATAATGCAATAAATATCGATATGAAAGCATGATGCAAAATGGACATATCACCAGCTGCGGGCGACGTAGCTCAAGGAGCACCTCCGCCACCTTTGCCCCAAGACGGCGCTCTAGCGCCAAGACGCGCGGCCCCTCGGCATGACCTGCCGCGCCGAGCGCCCGCGCTGGAAGAAGGAAGCTGCCAAGAAGTTCCCCGACCGCAAGAAAACACTCCATCGCTCCCAGCACCTCCACATCAGGATCGCTTGCCGCGGCAGGGCCACGCGCCAATTGCCATCGCGGCGCGGGGACGCCAAGATCAAGCTCTGCCTCCGTAACGGGCCCCGGTGGCCACGGCCGGCTGCCGCGCCTTCACTCCTGAGCTGCGTGGCGTTGTCTGGCCAGGCAAGTTCAAGCCGGATCTGCCTCCTCGCTATGACGGCACCCCCGACCCTGCGGAGTTCTTGCAGCTCTACGAGTTGAGCATTGAGGAGGCCAACGGTGACGAAAAGGTCATGGCGAACTGGTTCCCCATGGCTCTCAAGGACGGCGCCCGCTCATGGCTCCTGATCCTGCCCCTGGGCTCGATCTCCTCCTGGGATGATATGCGCGAACGCTTCATCACAAACTTCCAGGGCACTCGCGACCGCCCTCCAGCCGCGGGTGACCTGCGCCATATCTAGCAATCGCCAGGAGAGACCTTGCAGAAGTACATTCAACGCTTCAACAACATTCGTCTCAAGATCCCCAAGGTGACGGACGAGGCCATCATTTCGGTGTTTTCCGATGGCGTCCGCGACATCAAGATGAAGGAGGAGCTCGCCATCCACGAGGAGCTATGCACGGCACTGGAGCTATTCAACCTGGCAACCAAGTGCGAAGAGCTGAGGAAGGGCGAATTTCCCTCCTCGAGCTCCCCGCTACCGACACAGAGGAGAAGAAAGCCAAGTCCAAAGACGTGAAGTGCAAAGGAGTGGCCGTACTCACGACAGAGCCTGCTACGAAGCGCGTCCGAGACCATCCCGAGTCATCCAAGAGCAGCCTAACGTTCTGCGCCTTCCACAACGTACACAACCACAACACCAACGACTGTCAGGAGCTCAGGGCCATTCGAGATGGACGCTTCAGTCGACGCCCCGAGCACAATGGCCGGGGCTACGGCCGAGGAGGAGGACGAGGCGGAGGTCGCTGGGACGATCACGACCCATGCCAGGAGTGGCGCGACCGGCCTCACGAGGACCCCTGGCAGATCAGCCTCGTGAGGAAGCTTGGAGGGATCAGCCTCGCGAGGACCACCCTCAGGGCAACGCTGGTCTTCCTCCGCTGCCGCCACCACCCAGAAGGAACGACGACCACCATCAGGACGAAGGAGCTGGGTGGCTTCCAGGAACGGTGCGCTATCGCCTACATCTTGGGCGGAGATCAGGCCCCAGCGTCTCAGTGTATCTTCAAGCAATTTTCTCGCGAGGTGAATGTGGCTCATCCCAAGCTCGAGGCCACATGCCCGCTCAGGTGGTCCAAGTATGCCATCACTTTCAGGTTGGCAGACCAACTCAAGTGCGCCGTAGCCGCCGGTGCTCTCCTAATGCTCTGCTCGCCTGCCATCAGCAACGTCCAAGTTACCAAGACCCTCATCGATGGTGGTGCGGGGCTTTACGTCCTGTCCGTCAACACGTTCGATCGCTTTCAAGTACCCTATGATCAGCTGCAACCGACCAAGCCCTTCTCAGGAGTGACCGATGGTTCCACCACCCCAATTGGGCAGGTCCGCCTCCCTGTCACCTTCGGCGGGCGCGAAAACTACCACACCGAGCTCATCGACTTCGACGTCGCCCACATTCATCTACCATACAACGCAATCCTCGGGTACCCAATGTTGGCCAAGTTCATGGCAGTGACCCACCACGGCTACGACGTCCTCAAGATGCCCAGGACTGGTGGTGCCATCACAGTCGCCTGTGAGGAGAAGGATGCAGTGTGCTCCCTTTGTCACAACCGGTTTTCCGAGTATAAATTTCCAGAAAATGGCCGTTGTGCTCACCAGCCCTAGGATTACTGTTAGCTGATGAGGCACCAACTTGATACAGAAGTTCCAAGCAAAAATACAAAGCATGTAGTACAAGACCATTCGGGCCTGAGAGTACAACAATTGGTTTCTAGTGGTCGATGGCGGAAGCGGTTTGTGAGTCATCAGTGTCTATGGGACTCTATTTCCCACAGGAACAGCTGACCAGGTCAACTCCTATCTTCGCGAGGCTGCAATCACCGTTGCTTAGTTTCTGGGGCTGTCACCGCAACGTTCCTCTCCAAGCAAGCAATCTGGCCAAGACAATAGCCAGGGACAAGCCAGTGAGTACTTTTGAATGTACTCGCAAACATTATGAACACGGGTATAATATAGCAAACGATAATCATGCTCTGAAAATATTCTATAATCATAACGTCCGTCATGAAAATAAAATCCCGATGCATGCAAGCAGGTTATTTATATGCAACAGGAATATGTAATGACAGAATGGTAATAAAATGCACCGATCGAATGTCTGAAGCGACGTCTCGAAAGGATAGTAAAAGTGAGCATGCCTCAATCGGGCGTCTTAGCAACACCACATGAAGGGCTTATAAGGTAAATAAATAACAAGCATGTCACAGTCAGGCGTCTCAGCGACACCACATAAAGGGCTTATGAAGTAAATAAAATAACAAGCATGCCACAGTCGGGCGTCTGAGCGACACCACATAAAGGGCTTGTAAGTAAATGAAATAACGAACCTGCCACAGTCGGGCGTCTGAGCGACGCCACATAGAGGGCTTATACGAAAATGAAATAACAAACATGCCACAGTCGGGCGTCTGAGCGACGTCACCTAAAGGGCTTATATATAAACATAATCATAGTGAATATCCAGGAGGTGGTACCGTCCCAGGGATATCCATTATTTCAAACAATGCAAATGGTTAGTTCGCAATGATAATAATCATAACCATCATATATCACAAGTCATAATCAATATTCGGGTTTAGCAGTTTCTCCTCCAAAGACCGACACTAAGACCGACACTTGACCCATCCCAGACTGTAGTCCTTAACCATGGACACGGCTATTTGAATAGGTCTAATATCTCTGCAGAGGGTGTACTCTTTACCCACGAGTAACGGATTTCTTTAGTTCATCGGAACTAATTCTGTCTACGGTCTTTTAGTTGAAAACACGCCTGACTTGCACACACCAGCTTAACTTTACTCGTGTCTGGAATCACCAATGACACCTGTTAAGCAAAACTCTAAGTGGGGAGGCTACAACCTCGCGTAGCATGGGATCAAATTTCTATTGCGCGCTCTAAGGGGTGCCCCCCTCTCGGTCCCAACCGGAAACACCCATGCCCCCGGACCAGGTGGCATGCCTACTGGCTACAACCGGTATCTTCCACCATGGCCTCTCTGTACGGTGTGTGCTTGAAAGGGGTTGACGACTTACTGAACCGTACCCTACCTGCGGCAAGGACAAGTGGTAGTACAAAACAAGTATGGGGGTTATTGGAACAAGACTTGATCTACGGTCGACTCAGGAGGTTTATGAATTCCCTGCATGACATGTATAACAAATATATTTCAACCAACAGAATCACCACCCATTATACCTTACTATGCCATACCGGACATAACCGTCCCGACGGAGACCGGCGACAAGCTCACGCCTACCCAAGGCAGAGGCTTTCCCGGGTTCCTTTCCGGCATGCATGCAAGGCACATGAGGATGATTACCATCACATGTATATTCATTTCCAACATCAAGGAAATCACTAATATGCATCCATGCAAATGATCGTATCACCACATAAAATAACGAGTTCTCCGAAATCAGGTGGTGCTATAATCGTATCAACTAACACACCAGAAATATTATGCCAGGGTTCAGAATGCTTGCCTTCAAGGTGTGGAGAGGTGGGGGTGCTCTCCAAAACTTTTGAAAGTTTTCTTCCTCTCTCCAAAATCCTATTTTCAATAAATTTGAATTAACACACAATTTCAAAACAACACAAAAAAGTTGTTTGGAATTTTTTCAAATAAATATGATAAAAAACTAGACAAAAATTTAAAGAGGACAGAAAAAGAATCAATCAAAAATCATTTTCTGTTTAAAAGTTATAAGAGTTTTAATCCAGGGACTTTTCTGTAATGAAACAGAAACTTCTTAGGGGGCTGAACAGAAAAAGATCAGAAAAACGGTTCAGACTGAAAGCGTATTTGCCCGAATGCGTTTTCAGAAAACGTTTCGTTTAAAAGAAAAGAGAGACTGACGGGGGGGTCCCACCCGTCGGGTTTGAATTTTCAAACAGGGAAGAAACAGAGCTCGTCAGCGCCCGAGAGCTGCGATGGTCGCCAGCGGCGATCCACGGCGAGTTAGGAGGATCGGAGAGTACCTACGTGCTCAGCGTGTCCTTCCGCGTTGGTGGGTGGTGGTGGTGGTCGTCGGCGAGCACCACGTCGACGACGGTCCTTGCTCCGGTGGACGGTGGCTCGGGTGGAGTTGGATCTCGTCGGGGAGGGCTGCAGAGGTCAAATTGAAGCCTGGGTTAGATCACTGGGTGCTCGAGGAGACTACTGACGAGGTCTGGGCGGCGTGGATGGCCTCACTGGAGTGGATCGAGATGGTGGCCGAGGCGGATCGGGGCGGCCGGGGTTGGGGGAGGAGACCTCCTCGAGGTCCTCCTAGTGGCTTGGCGGGGTGTTGGTGGGGTGCAGTGGTGGTGCGTGCTCGAGAGCGAGCTCGGGACCTCTTTTTATAGGCGATCCGAGGCGGTGGCCATGAACGGGGATCTCCGGCGATGGTTACGGCGGCGCAGTGCTGGGTTGGGGAGTTTAGGAGGTTGGGAACAACGTGGAGGTCCACTGGTTCCGTTTTGGCGCTAAACGAGCTTGGATTAGGAGCCCTGGGTGGATTCGACGGAACTGGGCGGCGTAGGCCCGTCGGCGGCAGAGGGCGCGCCCTGTGCCTGCCGGGCCACGGCGACGGTGCTGCGGGGTGCGCTGGCGTGCATGAGGCCACACGGAGGGCAGGGGAGCGTTGGGCGGCGCCGAACGGCGTTGCGAGCTGGCGCTGTCTCCTGTCGGCCGCCACGGGTGGCTTTGCCACCGCAGAAGCTGCCAACTCCGGCGATGCTCGCCGCCACCGACACCTGTGCCCGTCCAAGGGGGCGTGCAGTGCTCTGGCCAGGGAGGAGAGGCCGAGCGCAACGCGCTAGGGCGCACAGTTGATCGATGACAAGTCCCTGACGAAAAACGACACTGTAAAACTCTGAAACTCTGAATTTTACTGAAAGTGCACAGTAACAGTGCCGGCCAGGTGTTCGACGAAATGATTTTGGCATGTGGAGAACTTTCCTTGAGCTGAATTTTGGTGGGGTGGCCTCTCATTGCACCTGGAGGCTGCCTGAATTTTGGTAGAATTTTTGGAGAAGAGAAGATATGAATTTCACTAAATTTGACAAATCTGGTCCAAACTTGCAGAGGCTGAAACTTGAAAATTTTGAAAAAGAAGAAGAGTGGATCTTGATGGTTCTAGGTTGTGGGTGCTAAGGACTATCCAGAGGAGTTGGTTTGAGATCAAAACTCAAAGGAAATTAGGTACTTGCTTTGCAAATCACCTAGGCTTAAAATAATTGACAGAATTGTTTTGGGGAATAGAATAAATGAAATAAAATCCAAAAATGGGTTGGACTTGTTGGAACAGAATGAAAATGAGGTTGATTCACTCAAAAACTTCAAATAACATCATTGGGTTTTTGCATAAAGTTGAATCATAAGCTACTACCAACATCCCATAATTTTGGTGGAGGCTAGAAAGAAATATTTAAATGGGTTGTAGTGCAAAATTGCACTCTGGACCAGAGAAGAAAAATTGATGCAGAGCTCAAAATATTACATGAATAAAAGATATTTTTGCACAAAAGTGATTTAAAAACATCACATGACATCTCCAAATTTTGGTTGGAACTTTAAGTGAATTTATCAAATGGTTGTAGTTCAAATATGGCCATATAACCTTGGAAAACCATTTCTCGGGAAAATAAAATTCAAGCAAATTAATTATGTAATTAGTTCTACTAATAAAAGAAGAGTTTTTCTTGAGAGGATAAACAAGTCCAATAACATATTTGAAAAGTTTTCACTTTGGGGAAAAAACTCCATAATAACAAGGGAGAAAAATGGTTCAAAAAAATTAAAAGGGAGCCCAGAAAATAAAAGTTTTAATCTCCTAGCAAAATTTTAATTAACAAACAAAGTTAAAATTTTGGGGTGTCACACCCTTGAGCGTGCCTTCCAGGCCATAGCAATCGAAGACCCCGACAACGAAGGAATCCTACACCCTCCTGAGGCCATCCCCAAGAAGAAGAAGCAGCTGCTCTGTATAGGGCCTCAGGAGAGTGGCGTCACCAGCAGCACCACCTCTAGACCTGTGCCCTCAGATAGGGCACCTCCCTCCCAAGCATAGGAAGGTGCGCCCGACGCCCTCCTTGGGTAGGGCACGGGGGCTCTCTTCTGGAGGGCCTCAGACCTGGACAACATCATGAGGGAGGCGCTCGAGTATCACATGGAGGAGTGCTTTGCGGCACGTTTCCCTCAGGAGGGCACCAGGCAAGGAGCGCTAGGCGCTCAAGAGTTCATCACCCAGACTACCCAAGAGCTTCAAGAAGCAAGAGCCATGCGCGGCGACCGCCACCCACCTGGCACAGCTCCCCATCCAGGCGAGGACGGCGGGCTGCGCGTCTGCATCAACGTCCCAGGGATCAACAGGGCTGCATCTCAGGAGCTCTTCTGGCCTTCGCGCGTGGGATGTTGCGAGGGCCCACCTCACAGCTATGTTCGCATACCCTTCGACATGCCGAGCATGGTGGCCGCCTATCGACGCAACCTGCGGAGCGTCCTAGCGGCTCAGGAGGCCAGGCATCACGCATTCCTAGATGAGATGGAGACAGCCCTCAAGGAACCGCCTAGACCCCCAAAGCCTCCCGAGGCTCAGGGCCCAGGTGGCTCATGAGGAGCAACCCCTTCGCCATGTGCCTTCAGCTACCCCAACACCCCTACGACAACGGAAGCAGGTGACATTTTACAAGTTTATTTAGCTGGGAGCGCCCTCTGGGCCGCATCATTCCCAGGCCGCATGGGTCCGTCCCTGCGGCATGTATCCCTTTTTATGTCTTTAGCTTACTCTGCTGAGGGCGCCCCTCGGGCTGCATCATCCCCAAGCCGCTCGGGTCTGACCCAGTGGCATGTATCGTCCTTGCATTTACCTAAGCTAGTTTGCTTTCCATGCGCAATTTATCTATGGTTATTACCTACTTGATTATCACCCACCATGGGAGCTACTCACGATGGCACGGCACTTGTGCTCGGGTCCGTCCCTGCAACGCCGACAAATCTGAGCGGTCCAGCTCTGACTCGCGGCGCGCCCCGCGCACGTCACCTCACCAGGCCCTCAGTGCCTTCATCCTCTTGTGGAGCAACTTGTGGCAGGCTGGCAATCATAGTGGCAATCAATGTCCCTCCTCGCGCTAACCTGCAGGGACCTCCTGAGGACAACAGCAGGTGGTACCACGGGCTCCCTCTTCTCCCATGCGATTCGCTTGCGTGTTAAAAGGGGGGTCCTGAGCATTGCGACTCAGGAGGTCTTACTGGCTCTCCAGCCCTCACCCCCGGCCTTGCCATGGCACCACGACCTGGCATACCAGCGGCGGCTGAGCTTGCTCGAGGGCCGAGACCTGAGGATGCAGAGCACATAAGAGAGCGTGGAAAAGAGGTGGAGGCTCACACGGGCCTGACCTGGCTGCGCTACGACCGCCGACGCACGAGTCTGGTGCATCACAAGGAACCGACTCTGGACTGCCAAGATAAGTTTCGCGCCCGGGTCAACCAATTGCTATGACATAGGATTCTCACTTGCAGCAGCCCTGTTGCGGCAACGTCGCCTCCCTTTCTTACCTCCCGGTGGCCGCTTGCACGCTAAAGGGGACCTCCTGAGCATCGCGCCTTAGGAGCTCTTACCAGACCTCGGGCTGCTCACCTCCTAGTCTTGACCACGGCATCGCGACCTGGCATACCAGCGATTGCTGCAGCCTACCTGGGGACCGGGACCTGTAAGCATAGAGCACCAAGCCGTTGCAGGGCTGGAAAGGGGGGACTGAGCCGAAACAGGACATGCGCTCGCAAATTTTCGTGAAGAGGGCAATATCAACAAAAGACATTATAGACCCTTTACATGCCCTGTGGGGTTCGTCTAGATTCCTCACAGGGAACAAAATAAGGGAGCTTCTAGGGGTCCTATCTACACGCGCCGGAGTGGCCAACGCCATCATCAACAGTGGGCCTTAGGAGGTCGGCGCCAACCCCATCCAGGTCAGCGACGGCGGCGGCCAGATGCTGCGGCCTTGCTCCAGGCATGGTGAGAGCTCGGGGGCACATAGCTGTCGTCGCTCGTCTTCGGAGACTCGTAGGGCTCGGGAGAGTCGCTGGACTCCCAAGCGACGCCACTACTACTGGATGAGTCGCTGGCGAGGTAGGCAGCAGGCCCGGCTCCTGCCGCGGTGCCGTCCAGGCAGCCCTCTCTGGGGCAGCACTCCAAGCGACGGCCTTCCGCGTCGAAGACCTTGAAGAACATCGTGGAGGTGCCGTCATACTCGAAGTGGATCAGAGGGCACCCTCCGTATGGCAAACCCGGGCCACCTCACCCCAGCCGCGGGTCATGAAGATCTTGCCCGGGGAGACAACTTCAACCTCCGCTCCAGTCGCTAGGGCGTCGAAGTCGGCGTGCTGCAGCCAAAGCTCGAGGGGCCCCCTCGGCGGCATCTCGGCAGAGAAGAATTGCGGGAAGCGGATCCAGGTGCAAGGAGGCATCGCCGCCCACATCACGAGTTCGCGTGAGGAGTCCGCGGCATGGTCTCCTGGGGCGACGGCGTGTGTCGCCACGGCACATCGACCATGACTGCGGCGTGGGCGGCGCCGCCAGCTGCCTCTTCCTCTAGAGCCCTCGGCTTGGGCGTACAGAGGCAGCAGATACCCGGGAGGTGGCCGCTCGCACCAAGGCCTTGTCACCTCCAGCCCCCCGGCTGCGTCACGGCAGTGGACTGGCCTTTTCTTTGGTGGAAGTGGCTCGGGCTCGTCGCAAGGGGTTTTTCCCTTCTCAGCGGCCGAGAACCTTCGAATCGGCACCATGGGAGTCGCTACTAGAAATTGAGCAAGGGAGAAGGAACGAGCGGAGCAGGAAGAGATGGGCGACGGGGGCTCCGCCCCCTCCTCATTTATATTAGGAGAAGGCTAACCGACAATCCCCACGATCACAGGTAATGATGGTTTTTCCTTGCATGCAGTAGGGACTCGTCAAGTCGGGCAGTTGCCGAGGCAGCGTGGGGAAGCAGAGACGCCCACGTCCAATCAATCGCCACGCGTTGACCAAGGCCACAGGCTGTTGGGGCCCGCGACACTCTGCACTTGCCCCTTGGCTTCGCCTCGAAGCCAAGTCCGAGCACGCCTTGGGCCCGGGGGCAACTATCGGTGTTCTGCGAACGGGGGTGCCTAGTCCCGAAATGGAAAATGAATTTACTTTATGTTTTCAAATAATAAATTCCTTGGAAAGTGTTGGTATGGAGGTCACCCATGGATACAGTTATCCATCGAAATTGAAAGTATGGTTGAAAAAGGAATGAACTTTATTTTCTGTTTGGGAACCGCCTATGATATATCTAGCATGGAAAGTGTTGGGAGCTCTAAGTCGTTTTCGTTGGTGGGAAAAGCATGCCACTCAAAATATTTTATCTGTATCATTTTTGCTTTGGGCTCTGACACCTCTACAAGTCCCTACTTCCCTCCGTGAAGGGCCTTTCTTTTACTTTATGAATTTTTTATTTTTTATTTGACTCTCCATCTTCTCTTATATTGCACCAACTAGGGGGCACTATGATCGTACTTGAGCATTGGGTGTAGCTCATATGCGAGTGTGTTTCATGAAAGGATCAATGATTGAGCATGATGGGCTACGATAACTTATTTTAGCATTGATATTTTGAAAGATGTGGTTGCTTGTTGGTATGCTTGAGTATTAAAGTCCTCATGTCAAAACTAGACTATTGCTTTGAAACATATAAAAGTCCAAATGTCCATCCTACAAAGAAAAGAATATGACATGACATGTTAGGCAGCATTCCACATCAAAAAATTCCATTTTTATCATTTACCTAGTCGAGGACGAGCAGGAATTAAGCTTGGGGATGCTGATATGTCTCCAATGTATCTATAATTTTTTGTTGTTCCATGCTATTATATTATCATTCTTGGATTTTTTATAATCATTTTATAGTCATTTATATCATTTTTTGGTACTAACCTATTGACATGGTGCCAAGTGACAGTTGCTGTTTTTTGCATGTTTTTTACATCGCAGGAAATCAATACCAAACGGAGTCCAAACATAGTGAAACTATTTGTGGATTTTTTTGGACCAAAAGACATCTAGTGGGCCGAAGAAGCACCTGGGGGCTACTCTAAGGGGAGCACAACCCACCAGGGCGCACCTGGAGGCCCAGGCGCGCTCTGGTAGGTTGTGCCCACCTCGGGTGCTATCGGCATTCTGGGAATGGGGGTCCCCAGACTTGCCTGCCTGCGTCCCACGGTGTGGCTCCACTAGCGGCCCCGTATGGCCCATCTTCACCAGCAAACCCTTAAGACCATCGCGAGGGTCCAAGCCTTGCAAGGCGGACGATGCAATACCTCCTTGGGGGCAGCCTCGTCAGGCTGGCTCGCGAGGGGCGGAGAGATCAAGGCAAGGGGAACCTCGCGATGTCCCTATGACGTAAGCCATGACGACCAAGACCAGGAGGGCGCCAGCGAGCATAGTGTCCTTCTTTCCTCTTTGGTTCTAAAGAGGCAAGCGCAGGCGAGGAGTCCCGAGGCATCAGGCAAAGGTTTCCATATCAGTGTAATGAGACCAAGACCAGCAGGACGGCAGGACAGAGGTCACCGTGGAGCCCAAGACGGCGTCACCACCAGAGCCTTTGGTAGGCGAAGACCGCCTTTAGTCAGGATAGCTTGTACTAGTTGTCCCCCTTCAAACTAGCCATTGTGGCATCCCTTCCTGCTCAATATTTCGGAAGAGGACCAAGGCCACCACCGTAGTAGGGGACGGATGATTGAGACCATCCTCACCCACACAAGCTCACCAAGCACAATAACGGTGGCCAAGAGGCAATCCACCACACCACACTGGAGTAGGGTATTACACCACAACGGTGGCCCGAACCAGTATAAATCTTGTGTCCCCTTGTTCTTTGGGTTTGCCGAGCTAGGTCGTGAGATCTTGATGCGTGCGAGCTAGAGGGAGGAGAGATCTTCGTGCGCACCCCAGTGTTCGAACCTCAAGGGTTTTGCCGGAACCCGAAATCCGTCAGGTTCCCCCTGACCGCCTCTTTACTCTATAAATACCCCAATATTCCAGAAACCCTAGGGGAGTTGACGAAAATCAATTTCAGTCGCCGCAAGTTCCAGAACCACCAGATCCAATCTAGACACCATCACGGAGGGGTTCATCATGTCCATTGGTGCCTCTCCGATGATGCGTGAGTAGTCTCTTGTAGACCTACGGGTCCGTAGTTAGTAGCTAGATGGCTTCCTCTCTCTCTTTTGATTCTCAATACAATGGCCTCTTGGAGATCCATATGATGTAAGTCTTTTTGCTTGTGTTTGTTGGGATCGGATGAATTTTGAGTTTATGATCAAATCTATCTTTTTATCCATAAAAGTTATTTGAGTCTTCTTGATCTCTTATATGCATGATTGCTTATAGCCTCGTATTTATTCTTCGATATTTGGGTTTTGTTTGGCCAACTTGATCTATTTATCTTGCAATGGGAAGAGGTGCTTTGTGATGTGTTTGATCTTACGGTGCTTGATCCTAGTGACAGAAAGGGAACCGACAAGTATGTATCGTTGCTGTTAAGGATAACAAGATGGGGTCTATTTCTACATAAATAGATCTTATCTACATCATGTCATCGTTATTATCACATTACTCCGCTTCTCCATGAACTTAATACACTAGATGCATGCTGGATAGCGGTCGATGTGTGGAGTAATAGTAGTAGATGCGGGCAAGAGTCGGCCTACTAATCTTGGATGTGATGCCTATATAATGATCATTGCTTGGACATCATCATGATCATTTGAAGTTCTATCAATTGCCCAACAGTAATTTGTTTACCCACCGTTTGCTATTTTTCTCGAGAGAAGCCACTAGTGAAATCTATGGCCCCGGGTCTCTTCTTTAATATATTTTCCTTTGCGATCTATTTTTATTTGCTTTTATTTTCAGATCTATTAAACCAAAAATACAAAAATACTTTGCTGCACTTTATTTTAATTTGCTTTTATTCGAGATCTATTTATCCAATCTATCATATTTTTATCCCGTCCACTTGCCAATTTCTGGCGCTGTTACCCGAAAGGGATTGACAACCCCTTTAATATGTTGGGTTGCGAGTATTTGTTATTGGTGTGCAGGTGCCATTCACGTAGTGTTGCGCGGTTCTCCTAATGGTTCGATAACCTTGGTCTCATCGCTAAGGGAAATACCTACCATTGCTGTGCTGCATCATCCCTTCCTCTTTGGGGAAATATCGACATAGTTCAAGCAAGCATCATCGACTTTCTCATAATGATCAATCCATGCTCGATACTTCTTGTACTGGTTCTTTTATAAAGAAGACTATTGAATTCAAATGGGATTTATTGGAAAGAATTAAATGCAACTCTAAAGATTAGGAACTTGACGAAGGTATTGATTCAGGTATAAACCTTAAGTTTGATTATGTTAAATCTTTCATGGATACCAATGCTTTTCGTGAATTTAGCACTAAATATGGACTTGACTCTGAGATAGTAGCTTCTTTCTGTGAATAATTTTCTACTCTTGTTGATCTCCCTAAGGACAAGTGGTTTAGATATCATCCTCCCATTGAAGTGAAAGTAGTAGAACCTATTAGAGTTGAAGAAGAAACTGCTACTTATAATGTTGATCCTGTTATTCCTACTGCTTACATTGAGAAACCACCTTTTCCTATTAGGATAAAGGATCATGCTAAAGCTTCGGCTGTGGTTCGTAAGAGTTATACTAGAACACCTACACCCCCTAGACAAATTAAAGTTGAACCTAGTATTGCTATGGTTAAAGATCTCTTGGTTGATAATATTGATGGGCATGTTATTTATTTCTGTGATGAAGCTGCTAGAATTGCTAGACCTGATACTAAACATAAACATAGACCTATTGTTGGCATGCTTGTTGTTTCTGTTAAAATAGGAGATCATTTGTAAGTGCATCTAGTGCTCCTTAGTGATTTTGGTGTATTGAAGACTTATAGGTTAAGGGACTAATGCGTTTGTGAGTGTACACAGGTCTATAAGTCTATGAGGAGTTTGATATTTACAGAGAAAGTCGACCCCTAAAAATGAAGTTCTTCAATTGAAGACTTTGGATTTCTGAAGACTTTCTGAAGACTTTGAAAGTGAAGAAATTGGTGTAACCCTGAAGACTTGGTATTCATACGAGGAACATGAAGCGTGAAGACTTTTGTTTTCGTAGTTTCATTTTCTCTTTCTTGAGTCATAGGAAACACAGTACTGTTAAAGGGGGTCGAGGAAATACTAAGGAAAAATTTTCCATGTGATTCTCAACTCAAAATCCTACACCTACCAATCCCTTCGAGTGAAGCCATTGGAAATCTCATACAGTTCAGTCATATTCTTCATTGACAGAGACGAAGTTCTTCTGGTCTCTGAGGAATTTGTTCTGACAGAGGAGTTAGCAATTCGCCAGTGCGGATTGCCTAAACAGTGCAGAACATGATAGCCCTAAGGAATTTGAACCTCAAATTTACGACTGTTGTTGTGCTACGCGCCAGCTGTCCCAAAATATCTTATCCACCTAATGGTCATATCATTGAAGGGCATTTATGTCTTATCATGCCGGGCTGCTCCCTAGGCTATAAATAGCCGCCCCCTACAACCACTAGCTGGTTGGCTGCTCTGAGAGAAACTGACACTTGTCATTTGAGAGCATCCCATCCTCCAAGGACTTTGAGAGAAAATCATCAAGTGAGGAAAACCCAAAGTGATTGAGCATCACTGAAGAGATCGATCCTGCATGAATCCGACGCTTGTTACCATTGAAGACTGTGCTTCTTCCAGACGGTTAGGCGTCATGGTCTAGAGCATCCAAGAGGAATTGTGGATCGCCGAGTGACCGAGTTTGTGAAGGTTCGGACGTCCCCTGAAGAATTACCACGAGTGATTGGGCGAGGTCTGTGTGACCTTAGATCAAGGAGAATACGGTAAGGACTGTGTGTCCTCTGGTTTAAATACCTAGCCACTCCAACCAGATGTACAACTGAGACAGCAGCTGGAACTGGTATACCAAATCATTGTCTTCACCAAGACAACTGGTTCTATTTCCTCAACTCCTTCATTTCCTCATTACTGTGTTGTGTGCTTGTCATATCTATGTTTGAAGACTTTGACTGAAGACTTTCTCAATTTCCTCAGTTCAATTTCTTCAGTCTGTTTGTCTTCATCCTGTGTTATCCTGTGTTTACGCTTTTTGTACTCTGTGCTTGTTTTCATTTCATCATGATGACTATGCTTGTCTTCTGTTATGTTTACTTTTGAGTCCTTATTCCGCTGCAAGTAGTTCTTTGCTAAGGAATTTCCTCACCCTTAAACTCCTCAGTGAAGAATTCATAAAAATCGCCTATTCACCCTCCCTCTAGTCGATATAACGCACTTTCAATTGGTATCAAAGCAAGGTACTCCCTTGTTATGTGTGATTTTGGTTTAACCGCCTGGAGTTTCAGTTATGTTGACCACAGGAATGAAGAAAGTGGCATGCCCCAACTTTGACGATCACGAGTATCCCAAGTGGAAGGCCATGATGAAGAAGCTCCTCATGGCGATGAACAGCGAACTGCGGACCGTCACTGAGATTGGTCTTACCAATCTATGCAAGACGGCGGAAGCTGATGACATTCACAAGTACACTCTTCTCAACCTCACGGCGAAGGACGTCATCTGCTCCTGTCTGTCTCATAATCAGTTCAGGAACATCATGCATCTCGATCATGCGAACCTTATCTGGGACCGTCTCTCCGAGGTCTATGAAGGTCATCGAACCCGTCATGATCCTTGGTTTGAGGACATCAAGGAATCTCTCAAAGCAATGACATACGAACCAGAATCATCATCCTTTTCATCATGCCTTATGGCAAAAAGTACTGAGGTAACTGAATGCTACCTATCCGAGTCAAGTGATGATGAATCTGGAGATGAATTTGGACCCAGCTATGTCAAACTTGCTTCCCTTGCCACTAAACAACAAAGAGCTTTGGAAAATGTTCAATACATGCTGAATAAGAGCGATGATATGTTGGGGGAAGAAATGGATCAGTCAAAAGCTTTGGCTGAGAGTCTTCAGAGACTTCATACTAAGTATGACACCCTTCAAGATCAACATAACACTCTCTTATCTGATCATGAGAAGCTTTCTTATGAATTTCTTCAAAGAAAGCAAGATCTTGAGAAGCTAAGAGTGAGTGATGAAGATCTTCAGAAGGAGCGTGATTCATTACTTGCTCAACAAATCAGCGCTTCTCAGGAAGAATTTGTTCCTCCATGTTTGAAATGCATTGAACGTGAATCTGCTAATTCTTCACCTAAATGTTCAAATGCTTCTAATGTTACAAACTCTTCACCTTCCTCTGCTATCACTAATTCCTCATCTGAGGACATTGCTAGTATCACTGATGATGCAGGGCTGAAGGAATTGTACATGACAGGCATGTACAAAAGCCTCAAAGGGCATCAGACTCTTTGTGATGTGCTTAAAAAGCAGATCCTCAACAGGAACCCTTGGAAAGAGGGTACTGACTTTGAGAGGAAACTCAACGCTGATGGTACATATTGGAGGCCCAGTATCGTTTTGTTGTGGTTATGGAAGATGAAAATTCCAAAGTCTTCGAAGGCTTTAGGAGAGGAGACTTGTATATTGTTGATTTCTCTACAGGACCGCAACCAGCCGTGTGCCTACTTGCAAAAGCTTCAGAAGGCTGGCTATGGCATCGACGACTTGGTCATGCAAGGATGAGGAATTTGCACACGCTTGCGAATAAGAAGCATGTCATTGGCATTGAGAATGTCAAATTCCTCAAGGATCACTTATGCGGAGCTTGTGAAGCTGGGAAGATGACTAAGGCCAAGCATCGAGTGAAGACTATCATGACCACTACTCGTCCATTTGAATTGCTTCATATGGATCTCTTCTGTCCTAACCATTATTCTGCAGTTTCAAATGATGCATCTCAATATGGCTTTGTTATTGTTGATGATTACTCTCGATACACATGGGTACACATTGTTACTTACAAACATGAAGTGCGGGAAGTCTTCAAATGATTTTCCTCGAGGGCTTCAACCAAGTTTGGTGTGAAGATCAAGCACATCAGAAGTGACAATGGAACTGAGTTCAAGAATTCTGGTCTTGATGACTATATTGATGAACTTGGTATTACTCATGAGTTATCTGCTCCTTATACTCCTCAGCAGACTGGCGTTGTGGAGCGCAAGAACATGACTCTTGCTGAGATGGCTCGCACTATGCTTGATGAATACAAAACGCCTCGTCGTTTCTGGATTGATGCAATTGATACCGCGTGCCATATCATCAACAGAGTGTATCTTCACAAATTCTTCGAGAAGACTGCCTATGAACTCCTCACTGACAAGAAACCCAATGTGAGTTATTTCAAAGTCTTCGGTGCTAAATGCTGGATTAGAGATCCTCATCACAACTCTAAATTTGCACCAAAAGCACATGAAGGTTTCATGCTTGGTTACGGAAAGGACTCGCACACCTGTAGAGTCTTCAACAACATTCTTCACAAGGTTGTTGAAAATGTAGATGTGCAGTTCGATGAAACTAATGGCTCGCAAAGAGAGCACCTACTTCTGATAGATGAACCAGCACCTGAGGAAACTATCAAGTTCAAGGCTACTGAAGGTTTCATTCCTACCGAAGAATGTGGTGAAGAATCCATTCCAGAACGTGAAGAACGTCGAGCTAATGCACCTAAAGAAAATGCTGAAGAAAATGGTGCTGAAGAAAATGCTGATCAACTTCCTTGACGACAACCAGCTCATCCTCGCGTTGCAAAAGAAGTGCAAGTTGAAAATATCATCGATGACATTGAAGCACCAGGTCCTCTCACACGCTCAAAAGCTTCACATTTATCTAACTTTTGTGGGCACTATGCTTTTGTCTCTATCACAGAGCCCATTAAGGTAGATGAAGCATTTCTAGAGCAGAGTGGATTCAGGCCATGCAAGAAGAATTACATCAATTCGAGCTCAACAACGTCTGGGAACTGGTCAAACGTCCAGATCCTCGCAAGCACAATATCATTGGCACAAAGTGGATCTACCGCAACAAGCAAGATGAAAATGGCCTTGTGGTGAGGAATAAGGCACGACTTGTAGCTCAAGGCTACACACAGGTTGAAGGAATTGATTTCGATGAAACTTTTGCACCTGTTGCTAGACTTGAGGCTATTCGCATATTACTTTCTTATGCTAACCATCATGATATCACTTTATATCAAATGGACGTGAAAAGTGCATTACTCAATGGTAAGCTTGAGGAAGAAGTATATGTTGCTCAACCCCCAAGTTTTGAAGATCCAAAGAATCCTGACGAAGTCTTCAGACTCAATAAGGCCCTCTATGGCCTCAAGAAGGCCCCTCGGGCGTGGTATGATACTTTGAAGGAATTCCTCATGAAGAAAGGCTTCAAACCCAGTTCACTCGACCCTACTCTTTTCACTAAATCTTATGATGATGAATTGTTTGTGTGCCAAATATATGTTGACGATATTATCTTTGGCTGTACTGACCAACGTTATAGTGATGAATTTGCCTATATGATGAGTGAAGAATATCAAATGTCTATGATGGGAGAATTGAAATTCTTCTTAGGCCTTCAAATTCGTCAACATCGCAATGCAATATTCATATCTCAGGAGAAATACCTCAAGGATGTACTGAGGAAATTCGGCTTGCAAGATTGCAAAGGCGTCAAAATTACTATGCCTACAAATGGCCATCTGTGCACTGATGAAAATGGTATTGACTTCGATCATAAGGTATACCGCTCCATGATTGGTTCTTTATTGTACTTATGTGCATCTAGGCCAGATATAATGCTTAGTGTTTGCATGTGTGCCCGATTTGAAGCTACACCGAAGGAATCACACCATAAGGCTGTGAAGCATATTCTTCGATATCTAGCTCACACACCAACACTTGGATTTTGGTACCCCAAAGGCTCGGCTTTTGATCTCATTGGATATTCTGACTCTGACTATGCCGGTGATCGTGTGGACCGCAAGTCAACATCTGGTACATGTCATTTCCTCGGACGCTCTTTGGTTTGTTGGTCCTCGAAAAAACAGAACTGCGTATCACTGTCTACTGCTAAAGCTGAGTACATTGCTGCTGGTTCTTGCTGTGCTCAACTGCTATGGATGAACCAAACTCTCAAGGACTATGGTGTCAACATGAAGAATGTGCCTCTCCTCTGTGACAATGAGAGTGCCATTAAGATTGCTCACAACCCAGTTTAGCACTCGAAGACAAAGAATATTCAGATTCATCATCATTTTCTTCGTGATCATGTGTTGAAGGGCGACATTTCTATTGAGCATGTGAAGACTGGAGAACAGCTATCCGATGTCTTCAAAAAGCCCTTGGATGAGAAGAGATTTAGCAAGTTGCGGTGTGAGCTAAATATCCTAGAATTTTAGAATGTTCTCTGAAAAGGACACTCATCCTAACACTTATGCAAAATTGATGACTTAGATGTGCAACACATTAAGAAACATTTTTCTTCAATCAATGAAGAATAACACTCTAAGTGTGAAGAAATTAACGAAGAATTTGATTCTCAGAACCCTACGACAATTGTACGCGGTGTCTGAAATCATCATTCTTATATGGTGGGTCACGCCACGTCCAAAGTTGAAATTCTTCAATTTGAGTTTTTCCTCAGTTTCTTGAAATTCCACAGTTGTTCATATTCTTCAACTTTGCATTGTCTTCACTGTTTCCGTTGTTTTTCTTCATTGGCTATATATATATATATGGGTTTATGTCCTCTACAACATTCACTTATGGCTAATTCTTCAAGTTGGTTTTTTTTGCTAAGTGAATGTGATCGGACCCTTCCCCCTCTATGCTAAACTCAACCCAATCTATTCACAAATTCTTCATGTGCGTTCTATTTGAAACTCGTTCAAAATCTTCACTGTGTCCTTGTCAGTGAAGAATTTGCGAACGGAATGTTAAAACTTATCTTATCCAAGTTTTCGGCTTTGCCGCTCAAACTGTTCCGCATCCCACGATATACTTATCTATTCACCCACGATCTAACACGATCTCCACTTCTCAGTACGTGGGTGACACATGTCATGCGAATGAGAAGGGTCAGGGGCACGTTCGTCCAAGTTCTTTGGACGAACAGTTTTTCATCGTGGCTATAAATACCCCCTCTCCCCTTCCTCACTTCCTTTACTCCGCTCGACCTCCTTCTCCAGCTTGAGCTTCTCAAACCCTAGTGCCGCTGCTACTTCATCTTCGTCGGTGAGGAAGAGCTTCACTGCCTCGACCTCGTCGTTGTCGTACTCGCACCGACTGCGGAAATCTTCACTCCGCCGCTGCCGTAGCCGTCTTCCTCCGCCGAGTTAGGGCGTGGAAGATCTGCATAGACGAACTTCACTTCTCCACCTCACAATTCGTCGTGTTCTTCGTCCAGGGTAAGTTACTTTTACTGCCCTCTTTGATTCAAATGATTTCTACAAAATCTTGAAAGGTGTTTTTCTTCAACTCTTCCCACACTAAACACCTCACATGTCATTTGTTCTTGATTCGTTTCTCTAAGCCAAAATTTTCTTCAAGATTCCTCAATTGTGCGGATCTTCGATCTATACAACTCTGGAACCTAAGACAAAAAACGCTTAGTGAAATTCTTCAAGACTCATCTGGTCAAATTCCTCAAACTTGTTCCTTTTGAAAAATCTTCTGAGAACGCATATGACCTCTCCAAATTCCTCGCAACTATACTCTGTTCACAGGTACTCATGTCCGCTGCTGAATCACTAGGTTCTCATCAACTTAACTCATTTGCAGTGTTCCTCGAAGAAAAGTTGCATACTTCTTCAGAGAATTCGATTATTCAAATTCCTCAACTAGGAGGAAAGGAGGAAAGACGGTAAGAAGCCACAGAAAGGAGGAAAGAAGCCAGAAGTCAACACAGCGTTTGAAATCCCTAATGACATCTATGCTGGGTACTGCACACCTCCTGAGGAAGATAAAAATCAGCGCAAGGTGCGCATTCAGAAGATAGAGAGGAGATGGGCCAGAGAATGGAGGGAGTACAGATATGTTACTCCGAAATACATAAAGAAATTCGCTGTTATCCCTCCATGCTCAAGACCTCCATTGGCACCTGGCCAAGAAGCGGATCCCACCAGCGTCAAGCGCGGTGAGGACTTTCCTGAGGAATGGGCCAAGCGCCAGTCCAAGTTGGCAAACAAGCAAAAGAAGCAGTGAGAAAATTCAACGAAGACTCTGCTACTGCTGCTGAGACCACTATCAAGCCAAAGAAATCTATGGCAAAGAAGCCTGCGCGTAAGCCAAGTGCTTCACCTTCTATGCCCTCATGGCTAGAATCCTCAAAGCCCTCACGGCCAATTCCTCACGCTGATCCTGCTCCTCCAAAATCCTCAGCTCCTCCAAAGTTCTCAGCTGCTCCGACAAAGTCCTTAGCACCTGTGCATCTTGCCACGTGCCAAAGGACTACAGGCATCTCCATTGCCTCAGGAGTCTCAGCTAGTTCCTCAGCTGCACCCAATTCTTCAACGAGACCCTCTCTGCTGAAGACAAAGGCCACTGCTGGACGAGGTCCTTGCCCTGGTCCTCAGAAGAAGCAGGTCGCCTTCCAAGTCCCGTCTGAAGAAGACGGAGCTGATGATGAAGAACTTGCTGAGATTATCAGAGATAGGCAAGTCAGGGCCGCTAGAGCCAAAGGCACAAATGTTCCACTGCTTTTGGATCCAAGGTTGATCCTCGACTATATTGATCTCTGGCACAAGGACCCAAACACTCCTATGCCTGATTTGAAGTTGACTCCTGGCCAAAGTCACATGCTAACTCATTTCATCCAAGAAGAAAAATGGAAATATGAGAAGGCCAGGCAGATCAAGAAAGCGCAGTATAAGAAGGAGAAATTTCTGAAGAACAACATTGTCTCTATGACAACTGATGATCTTGTGAAGATCCAGTCTGAAATCAAAGACCTCAGCTATGATTTCAATGCTTACTATGCTGATTGGCATGTAGCCAAGGTCAGGTTTGTTAAACTGACTGAGAAGTTCACCTCCAATGTTGCAGCTCCATCGCAACAGGAAATTCCTCAGGCTGAAGCATCTACTCAGCCAACTGAAGAACATGCCAGCACCACTGATGATTTTCAGACTGCTGAAGAAAATGTGAGTTCCAGGGTCGATGACTGCATTCCAGCTGCTGAAGAAATTGCCAGGGAATCCACTAGTGGTGTGCCTGAAGAAAATGAAGAGGTCAGGGCAACTGCATCAGTTGTGCTTGAAGAAAATCAACCAGATTCCTCTACTCCTCCCGCGCCTACCCCAACTCCGATCCTTCCATCTGCATCAGATGTGAAGAAGACCAAGGCTGCAGAGCGTGCAGCTGTGAAGAAAAGGAAAGAATCAGCTACTTTAGATTCTTCAGCTCCGAAGAAAATGAAGTCTATGACAAGTTCGTTCGCAAATCCCATTGATGTTGTTCCGATCTCAACCATGCCATCAAAGGACCTTGTTCCTTTTGATGAAGAATATGTGATCCCTAGCAGATCTGATGAAGAAAATCCTTCTGCTACTTCGACAGAGCAGATGGATGAAGAAATTGAATGTATGAAATCCCTTCAACACCAGTTGTTTCTTCTCCTATGCCTTAGTTCACAGCTGAAGAGGCCGGCGTTGAAGAATTAGATGAACACAATTCTGACGTGGACATTGGGAGTACTACTCCATTGATGAATGATGATTTTTGGGAAAGTCAGCATCCCAACTCTCCACTGTTCACACCTTTACAGCAAATCCCTCAGTCCCTGCACAAACTGTTCAAATGGGCTCTGAAGAAACTCACCCCACTTCGTCTGTACATGAAGAAATTCCAGCCACTAGTGCTGAAGAAACTGCTGCTGCTGAACATCTGAAGACGCAGACTGCCACTAAAGAGGAACAAGAAATTCCTCAGCTGAAGAACCTGAGATTGCGATTCCTGAGGTTGTGATGCAACTCACTGATACTCCTCTACCCAAGCCAAAGGATGCATTCTCCAGGAAGCAAAAATTCAAGGTTGATGATTTCTTCGGCGAGCATGTATTCTTCACTGACTACAACCCCTATGACTCTGCTCGCATTAGAAAGAGGCATTTCTGCACTGCCAGCCAGGAAAATTTTTATTCCTCAGTGCTGTTCAATAAAGACAAAGTCTTCGATCATGCGCACATTCCTCACGTGGATATGGAATCTCTGCCGTGCTTCGTGCCAGTCCTCAGTGTTCTTCACAATGTCGGATTGTTAAATTTCTGCACTGACATCTGGGATTGGAATGAAGAACTCATTCTTCAATTTTATGCGACGCTGCACATCACTGGAGATTCTGAAGATGTGAATTCATGGGTGTTGGACTGGATGTCTGAAAATACTCACTACAAGGCACAAGCTACTGAATTGCTTCATGCCTTACCACTCAGTCCTCCCCTTGAAGCTTCTCGCTGCGTCTACAGTGAACCTGAGCTTACAGATCACTACATGCAAGGACTGATGAAGCCATTGAAGCCAGGTCATGTCGGATGTGGGGCTCCGGCAA